>NC_056744.1:1800812354-1801067354 GCF_019279795.1 Protopterus annectens
TTGCCTTACATCAATAGGTTCTCCGGTTCGATTCTCATCTGGAGTATATTGTCTGTGGAGTCTGCATGTCCTGGTGTTTGAGTGGGTTTCCTCTGGTTGCTTGGGTTTCCTCCCACATTCCAAACACATGGAGTTGGTGGATTGGAGACTCTAAATTGGCCATAAGTGTGAGTATGAATGTGGTGTGGAAGAACTACCATGGTAGGGCTAGCCGTCTAGCATTTTAAACTAAATCTAGATGATTGTCACTGGTGAAATGACACTCCAACCCCACGTGTAAAAATGGGGAAAAAGGGGTTGTGGAGGGATGGATGTGTGTGTATATATAAATATGTGGTTGTGTATTTGCATGTGCGCCCACATAAATATATAGTATGCACATCTCACACACACACACACACACACACACACACACACACACACAGCTTTTGTATGGTTTACCTTTACATGTGCGTATTGCACAAGGGCGAACAAATTTCCGAAAGGCAGTCTGCAAAGTTTGCAAACGCCAAACGGAAAAAGGTTAGAATGTGCAATGAGCAAATGCACAGTGAGATTTGCTCATTGCACATTCGACATTCTGGGGCAGATTGCACTATAGTGGGGATCGGGAAATGGTTCCTTTCTCCACTGTAGTGCGATCTCGGAGTTAGAATAATAAAGTAGGGGGTGTGGGGGGCTTGCCCCCCTGCTTTACACTGTTTTATTTTTGTTTGACATTAATGTTCAAAAAAACAGCGAATCTGCTTTTCGATTTGCTGTTTTTTGAACATTAAGGACTGTCAACATTTTTAGTTTCGTGGTTTTGAGTCACTCGTATGAAAACTCGAACCACTGCGATTAGCGTTTTTAAAGGTAAACCCTTTTGTATATCTATGCCAGGTATTTGTATGTGCGCACACACAAATATATAGTATGCTATGTCACTCACACACACACACACACACACACACACACAGTTTTTGTTTATCTATGCAAGCAGAAAGGAAACAGCTGTGGTCCGTTGATGTTTCATTGTTGAGAGTAACACCCTATTGCACCCCTTTACCTTGAGCATCCTTCCATTTTCCCATCCACCCCATGCTCTTTTGAAAGTATCTATAGGTTTTGTATTCATCACCCAGTCTGGTAGCCCATTCTACTTAACTACCACCTTCTCCATGAAGTAGCTTTATGTCCTTCTTAAATCTAGTTCCTTCAGTTAGGAGAGCATTGGTTCTTGTTTACTCCTTGTCCTTAAAAATGACCTCCTTCCACACACAAATCGTTGCTCTTTTATGGAAAATCTGTTATACTTTATTTAGCAACTAAAAGTGGTGTTGCCCCTTTAAGAAACCTGGCATTTTTTCAAAATATTGGCAGTTTCCTGTCAAGGACAGCTATTTTGATCTAAGGTCTGTTTTTGTGATTCTGGGGGCTATTTTTGTGGTAAAAGAATACAGTTTGGGTAAACTTTCAATGCTGTGGTGAGAATGTAACGATTGTGAAGTGTTTTATATGGGCAGAAAAAGTTTGTGATGTTCTTAATGCTTGTGTTCACTTCTTGATAACTTGTTTTTCTGTCAGGTACATTCTCTGCTGGTGTTTTAATTCTGTCTGCCAGCACCCAAATGAAGTATATCACATGCAAAAAGTCTTTAGACATAAGTTTTTAAGGCAAACAAACCAGTTAAGTAAAAAAATGCCTTTTTCATTGTTTATGAAAATGTATGTGTGCATTTAAACACTAAATGTCAGCATGACTTTAATGAATAATTACTATCAAGACCTCTTATCAGAATGATAATTACATACATATTTTCAGAGTATAAACGTATACTGTGACTGTAATTCAAGAACTATATAAATTGTGTATAAAAGTAATTCATTCAAACTTGCCACCCAAACTGACTATTCTATTTGATAGAATTTCTTTGTATATCCCAATTTATTTGATGAAAAAGGCAGTCTTTTTAATACCAGTGAAAATAAAGATGGCCCCTGAGTGTTTTATAACAAGCCTGTAAAGGGCATTAGTTTTCCTTTTCTAGCAGATCTCACGTGAATGCTCAAAAATCCATGTTCTAAAAATGTTTAAATGTTTTGCCCACATAAAAAGTGGAACGTTTGTTTACAGGTAACTAAATAAATTAACCACTTAAGTGTTGCATGCTTTCAAACATTTGATGTCAAATATCTTGCCCATGTTAGCTGAAATGAATGTAAAACTCTACCTCCCACAATATCCACAAGAAAAACTCCCCTGTGCTTCCGCGCCAAACAGAGTCTTTTGTTGAACCCCATGAAAATTAAGAGGAGTTCATTCATTTATAGTGGCTAAAATATCCAGGTAAAGGTTTGCCTCTTCTATAAACAAATTTGCAAACATCAGGCAAAACATCTACCATTTCTTTATTCAAAAAAAAAATAAAGTATCCCAGTGTCTATGAATTAAAGACTGAAACAAGTTAGTATTAAAGCCAAAAGTAGTAGTTAATGTGAAGGAGTTACTGATTAGGTTTGTCTGTAAGAATATTGTAATAATTCTGATGTGCTCTTGGTATCGGCTTTAGATTTGGTATCAATAACTACATTTTTAGAATAGCCCTGCACCATAAGTCTTTTAACTGGCTCTATCTGTCATAGTTGATAATACTGACTATCGGAACAAGTTTTCTTAATCCTATAGAACTGAGATAGATACATTATCAGTAATATACCTAGGATGACAACTTGTTGCTTATAGAAGATAATTCTTCTGAAGCAGTTTTCTATAGAAACTCATGCATACTGTTCCATCACTATGTTTATTAACTTAAACATCCAAAAAGGAAATTTGTGACTGATGGTAACTTAAGGGTAAGTTGTAGACCCCATTTATTTTAAGATACTGTACATATTCCATCAAATCACAATTCCACACCAGCCAACAGTCATCCAGGTAATGATGTCAGATGTCCATTGCATATAAAAACAAATTATGAGCAGAGTCATAAGTCATTTGTCCTTCCCAATAGTCCATAAATAAATCAGCATACGTGCAAAAAAATGCACCCATAGCTGTCCCTTTAAACTGTAAAAAAAAAAAAAAAAACACTGCATCTAAATTAAAAAAAAATGTTAGTAAGTACATGTTCAGTTAAACACAAAACGAAAGTGTTGAAATCAGGACTGTATAAACTGACTGTACCAAGCCAATATTTTAGTGGCAGTAGACACGCAAAATGAGGAGTATTTGTAGATGAGGCCTGGACATCTACTGTACAACTGTACCGGTCTTATTCCATTTGTACTTCAAGCAGAAAGTTTAGAAATTGGTTAGTGCCCTTAATTGATCTTTGGAGATAAAACATCAATTCTGATAATGGTTCAGTCAGAGAACTGGAACCTGCAACTGTAGATCTACTTGGTAGCTTATCAGTATTTTTATGTAACTTAGGGAGTAAGTAAAATTACTGTATTTGAGGATCCTCCCACTGTTAACTCATAAGCTATCCTTTTTGAAATAATCTCCCCCTTCGACTGCTAAATTTAGGAAAGCATCAGTCTCCTCCTTAAATCCCAAAGTGGGATCTAATATCACTTTTTGATAGGTTCATGGGTAGGTACTAGGCTATCGGCCCTGTTAATTGTATTAAAATCTCCATTTTATATTTCTCCATATTCCAAACAACATTGGCCCCTCCCTTGTTGGCAGTATTAATAACTATGTCTTTACTAGAAGACTGTTCTTTTAACGCTATTCTTTGTAATGAATTCAAGTTACAAGACCTATGGTGTTTATAATCAAAATGAAAATTTAAGTCCTTAAGAGCAATCTTTCAAAATCTGCCACAATTATTCATGGGAGGTGAAAAATTCGAAGCCTTAAATGTAAAATCAGAGTGTGATTCTATGTTACGATCCTTAAAAAGGAGTTTTAAATTGTTTTCTACAAAAGTTGTAACATCATTAACCAAATGTGTTTCAGATACCAAACCAGTGGGATTGATGTTTAAACCTTTATTCAAAATTTATCATGTAAAGAAAAAAATAAAAGCTGGAATATTATGTATCATATCATGTATATTGTTCATTGCCATAGTCTACTTCTGACTGAGGCTTTGTTGTAGATGCTGTATAGCGTTGCCATTGCTTTTTGTGCTTCCTGTCTACTTCTTTACATTTACTAAAGGGTAATTGGCTCTCTTAATAGTAGGCGAACCTTGCAAAACATCCAAATCAGAATCCAAAGCAGTGGAAGACCCCCTGTTGTGCTTTAATTCTGACAGGATTTATTGTGTGTTTTTATTGATGCTTTTGCACAAAGGGGGATGTGTGGGTCATTGTAACTGGGTCTGTGGCACTTGTGAAAACTCACTTGATAACTTTCTTCTGAATGACTTGGTCGGGCATTGCTTACCTGCATTCAGTCCTCTTCCTGTGCTGCAGCATGGGTACTTTTCTGTGGTCCCCTGCATTTGGTCCTCTTCCTGTGCTGCAACGTTGATACTTCCTCTTTTCCCCTGCATTCGGTCCTCTTCCTGTCCTGCAGCATGGATACTTTTTCTAGTCCCCTGCATTCAGTCCTCTTCCTCTGCTGCAGCATGGATACTTTCTCTGGCCCCTGCGTTCGGTTCTCTTCCTGTGCTGCAGCATGGATACTTCCTCTTGTCCCCTGCATTCAGTGCTCTTCCTTTGCTGCAGCATGGATACTTTCTCTGGTCCCTGCATTCGGTCCTCTCCCTCTGCTGCAGCATGGATACTTTTTCTGGTCCCCTGCGTTCAGTCCTCTCCCTCTGCTGCAGCCTGTATACCTTTTCTGGTCTTCTGCATTCAGTCCTCTTCCTCTGCTGCAGTATGGATACTTTCTCTGGTCCCTTGCATTCAGTCCTCTTCCTGTGCTGCAGCATGGATACTTTCTCTGGCCCCTGCATTCAGTCCTCCTCCTCTGCTGCAGCATGGATACTTTCTCTGGCCCCTGCGTTCAGTCCTCTTCTGCTGCAGCATGGATACTTTTCTCTGGCCCATGTGTTTGGTCCTCTTCCTCTTTGGTCCCTACGTTCTTTCCTCTTCCTCTGGATACTTTCCGCTGGCGCACCGTTGGCTCAGGCAGTGACTCTGCCATTGATGAGTGAACCTGTAGATCTGAAGTAGGAGAATTTGTCAGCAACCTGTGGGTATGGATCCGATATCGGATCCGAACCGGCATGGTTTATCCAGCTGTCCCTGTTGAACCTGTTAGTTCCCAAAGAGAAGTTCCGGATGGTCACTTTGCAGTCCATCCTCCCCCTTCTAGGGGAGAATCACTGGATATGCTCTATAGACCTCAAGGACGCGTACTACCACATTCGGATGGACAGACGATCCAGGAGGTTTCTTCGCTTCCGGCTGGGAGCCAGTCACTACCAGTTCAGGGTCCTTCCCTTTGGTCTCACCACAGCCCCCAGAGTGTTCACCAAAGTGTTAGCAGTGGTTGCGGCCCACCTGAGGCTTCAGGGGGTGCAGGTCTTTCCGTACCTAGACTACTGGCTTCTCACCGCCCCAACAAGGCATCTACTCTCTTTGGCAAGAGACTCCTTCCTTCGTCTAGCTCCCAAGCTAGGCATCACGGTAAACATAGAGAAGTCCAGCCTGGCCCCTACTCAAACAATAGAATTTATAGGAGCCAGGTTAGACACGAGAAATTTAAGAGCCTTTCTCACAACCGACAGGGTTCGAAATCTGCGACTCCAGGTGCGGGCCATCCTTCACTCCAGCTCAACACCTGCGGAATTGATCCTGAGGGCACTAGGGTCTATGACGGCAGCGATTACTCTTCTTCCGCACGCCCGCTTGAACATGTGGGTGCTCCAATGGACACTTCAGGTGCAATGGTCATTTCTCTCCCTCCCCCTGTATCATCCCATTGCAATCAGCAAGGCTTGCAAGCGGTCTCTCTTGTGGTGGCTCCATTCTCCGGACCTCCATAGGGGCCGCCCCTTTTGTGCATCTCCCCCTCTCGACACGGTGACCACGGATGCTTCCCGCCTCGGGTGGGGGGGGGGGCATTTTGCGGGCCGGATGGTCCAAGTCACGTGGAGCGATTCAGAGACCTCCCTGCATATCAGTGTTCTGGAAATGAGGGCGGTGCTCTTGGCGTTGCAAGCACTTCAGGCCCTCCTTCCCCTGGGAACAATTGTGATTCAATCAGACAACATGTCGGTGGTCTGGTACATCAACAAACAGGGGGGAACCAGGTCTTACCCTTTGTCGAGAAGCCATGAGAGTGTGGGAATGGGCGATCTCCACCAACCGCTTTCTCATCGCAACGCATATTCCGGGTCGGACCAACATCCTAGCGGACAAACTCAGTCGCACCATTCTCTCCCCGTACGAGTGGTCTCTCAATTCTCAATTAGCGAAACTTATCTTCGCACAGTGGGAGACTCCCTGTTGCGATCTCTTTGCTTCTCCTTTGAACGCCAAGTGCGACAGTTTTTTCGCTCTAATCCCCCCTCCAGGGGATTCTCCGAGAGACGCTGTGGTGCATGCTTGGCCTCCCGGTCTTCTTTACGCATACCCCCCTCTACCTCTGATGCTACAAGTACTTCAGAAAGCCTCTCGGTTGGGGTGCAGAATGATCCTCATTGCCCCGTTCCGGCCTCGACAGATCTGGTTCCCTTACCTAAAGTCTCATTCAGTGAATCCACCTTGGATTCTAGATCCCATTCCGGATCTGATATCACACTCGTCGAACCTGCCAACTCCGAACCTGGACAACCTGAAGTTGACTGCTTGGCTGCTCCAGTTCCACTCCTAATCAGGACTCCCAGTATCTCGTCCCCAGTTAAGGCCATTCTGGTAGCGGCCCACAAGCCCTCTACCAGAAAAATTTACCGCAGTAAATGGAAGCGTTTCTCCATTTGGGCAGAGCGGCAAGGCCTAGATCCTTTCACGGTTCCCCTTCCTTTGGTTCTAGATTTCCTTACTACTCTCTTTAATGATGGCGCCAGTAGTTCCACGGTCAAAGTTCAGCTGGCGGCCATATCTCATTACCATGTTGGACACGATTCAGGGTCTCTTATGTCGGCTAAGTTATGCAAAACCTTCCTAAAAGGCACCTTTTTACTCAGACCCCCTGTCAAAGAAACGGTTCCCCCATGGGATCTTTCCTTGGTACTTCAGGCCTTGACCGCTCCCCCCTTCGAACCTGCGGCCACAGTCTATCTTAAATACTTGTCCTTTAAGACTGCTTTTTTGGTAGCCATTACTTCGGCTAAGAGTTTCAGAGCTTCAGGCCCTGTCCACGAAACTGCCTTATTTGATTTTTCATCCGGACCTGGTGTACCTCAGGATCAATCCCTCCTTTCTTCCTAAAGTAGCTTCGGAAGCTAACATTAGTCAGTCCATCAACCTCCCTGTTTTCTTCCCTAAGTATCAAAACAAAGGCGAATACAAGCTGCATTCCTTGGATGTTCACATGCAGCTTCGTTTTTACCTTCATAGGACAGCTGGTCATAGGCAATCAGACCAGTTGTTCATTTCTTTTGCCAAATTCAGTCTGGGTAAACCAATTTCCAAAGTTTCTTTGTCACGCTGGATTTCTCTGTGTATTCTGTTGGCGTACCAAGCCTCTGGGAGGCCCGCACCGGAGGGAGTCCATGCTCATTCGACCCGCTCTGTCTCTACTTCAGCGGCCTTTAAGTCTAGGGTTCCTCTGGATGACATTTGTTCAGCAGCCACTTGGGCTTCATCTCATACCTTTATTACTCATTACAAGCTGGACGTCACTTCTAGAGGTAGAGCATCCTTTGGCTCCGCGATGCTCCGGAATATCCTTCCATGATGGCCACCCAAGATTCAGGTAGCTGGGGACTCTGTCCCACAGGTTGCTGACAAATGAATTCTCCTACTTCAGATTTAGAAGTTATGTACTTACCATAACGCTCCATCTGAGTAGGTGGATTCATTTGTCTGCAACCATCCCGCCCTCCTATCCCCCTGGCCTTGTCAGTTTCCTGCATAGGGTGTGTTACCCTTTGGTTAGGGTAGTTGGTGCAGGGCAAACTCGATCTGAGGTCATGTAGGGAGAGCAGGGCATTATGGGTGAGGGGAGGAGCTAGGAGCTCGGATCCATAGCTGGATAAACCATGCCGGTTCGGATCCAATATCGGATCCATACCCACAGGTTGCAGACAAATGAATCCACCTACTCAGATGGAACGTTATGGTAAGTACATAACTTCTAATTGCCAACCAGTGTTGCTCAGATCACTCACTTCCTCTGGTGTTGTCCTTTCAGCCACCATGGACCAGGGGTTAGCCACACTCTGTTTAGTTGTCCCAGTGTCAGAGACGGGCATGGAAGAATCATCATTACTGGGGCACGGGGACATACCAGGGATGTGCCTGGGAAAGGCACCTCTTGAGTATGCAGATATTCCTTCTCCAAGTCAGTCACTCAGAATAACCAACACAAACTGTAGTAGGCAAAAAACTGTACTTAAAACTAAAAGTGAAATGCCCAGGCAGGTAGCGACACACAAGACTGAAATGCTGTTTTTTCAGTAGTTTATTATACTTCAAAAAGTAGATTTAGAGCTTTCGTCTCTCCTGGGGACTTCATTAGAATAAACACATTCAGCTGACAAGATTTAAATACTTCAAGATTGGGTGAACAGTAAAATAATTAAATAGCTCAATCACAAAGTAAAATATTTAAAGAAACACTGCAGTGAAAAAAAAATACTGTTGTAAAAACAGTATGTGAATGTGCTCAGTAAGAACAGTAAGAATATTGCATTTCATAAACCAAATTGTTAAATTTTGCAAAAGTCACGTCAGTGTTAAAATGCAGGCCAGAATGAAACCACAAAAATGTGTATGAAAATACACAAAAAACATAACAGTATGATGAAACCTTCTGTTGCCTTAGTGTAAACCACAAAAATGTGTATGAAAATACACAAAAACATAACAGTATGATGTAATCTTCTGTTGCCTTAGTATAAACCACAAAAATGTGTATGAAAATACACAAAAACATGTTAACAGTATGATGAAACCTTCTGTTGCCTTAGTATAAACCACAAAAATGTGTATGAAAATACACAGAAACATAACGGTATGATGAAACCTTTTGTTGCCTTAGTATAAACCACAGAAATGTGTATGAAAATACACAAAATCATAACAGTATGATGAAACCTTCTCTTGCCTTAGTATAAACCACAAAAATGTGTATGAAAATACACAAAAACATAACAGTGTGATGAAACCTTCTGTTGCCTTAGTATAAACCACAAAAATGTGTATGAAAATACACAAAAACATAAGTGTGATAAAACCTTCTGTTGCCTTAGTATAAACCACAAAAATGTGTATGAAAATACACAAAAACATAAGTGTGATAAAACCTTCTGTTGCCTTAGTATAAACTTGTTTATGAACTGCATTAAAAAAAACAATCAAAATACCTGCGAAGAAAAAGCAAAAAGGTTAAACATTGTTGATCTGAAGAATATGCTATGTGTGTAAGAAAAGATGATATTCTTAACTTGCACAAAAAGTTGTTACACACAGTCAGTCCTGATGCACAGAATACAGTACCCTTAAATCAGGTCAGTCAGAATATTTCAGAAGAAAACATGTCAGATGGTTCTGGGTATAGTAAGAGACAGGATTTCCTCTCCTTCAGATTCACAAGCCTAAAACTTTGAAGCTGATGAAAACTGGCCCTCACAACTTCCTCTGCAGGAATTTTCAACACTGAAAACCTCACCTGGCCTGGACACTGAAAGGGGTGCCAGATTGATGGCACTTTCTCGATTCTGTGGGTGGTGGTACATGGTCGTTCTCCCCCCCCCCCAATAAACATCTTTATTAAATTATCACGTGTGACATAGTATTACTTTTATACAAATGAAAAACAAACATTGACACCACTTTAGTTGCAAACATTATACATCACAGACACCATTGAAACAAGTTGAAAACATTATACATCACTTATAATCTGTCCGGTCATTGTCAATTAAGCACGATATGGCTTATTCAAATTCTGCCTCTTAAACCTCATTTCTTTTCTGGATATATTGTTCTCACAGTTCCCACTTTTTCCTATGCGGTTTGCTCCTTCCCTATTCTAAAGATCTCAATTCCAGTTGTATTATGCCTGTTACTGTATTCACTGCTTGTAGTAAAGTTGGTCTAAACTTTGATTTCCATTTTCTTGTTATTGCTTTTTTGGCAGCCGCCATAATTAGACTCAGCAAGGCTTTACTATGTCTAGGAATTTTTGATTCTGTATCATACTTCAAAAACATCATCTCCCCTGTCAGTCCAGTCTGCTCACCCCAGCATCTCGAGAGCGGTCTGCAGGGAATCCCTAAAGTCTGCCAGCTCATTACACTCCCAAAAAATATTTATTTTATTTGACATTTCTTGACCGGGTTCGTCCATCTGGGACGAGGCCCGTTTTCAGTGGAGACACGGGAAGCAAAGCTCCATAGTTACAAAACATATGGAAGTACACAAGTAAAATACATAATGTAATGCGAGTTTACAATAATTAAAACTGATTACAGATTATATACAGTGTTGGCTAACTACATATATTGTAGTAGGTAAACAGGAAAAAAAAGTTTACAGTAAAGAGAAAGCAAATTAATAAGGAAGTTTCTTAGCAGTGAGAAGAGATTAAAGTGCAGAAGTAGTTTTTGAACATTCTACTGGTGAGGAGATTGGAACAGTACAAGGAAAGTTTAGGGGTGAGAAGAAGGGAGAGAGAGGATGGAGGTAGGGTTAGGTACTTGGAGAAAAAGAAGTGACCGGTTTGTCTGGAGAGATGGGTTAGTCAGGCGGCTGATAACAGGGGCAAAGTTTATGTATGCTAAGGCAATTTGTCACAGTCTTTTTGAATAGCAGTTTGGATCTAGTGTTTCGGATGTCAAGTGGGAGTTTATTCCAGTGTTTGGCGGGGTAATAACTATAGAGTTTTTTTCCTATGTTGAGTTTAGGCTTGGTTATGGTCAGGAGGTGTTGGTCAGAGCTCCGGAGTGTTCTAGCTGGGGTGTAGGATGAGATTATGGGTAATATGGCAGGGCAAAAGGTGGGCTGGAATGGATTATTTGGAGCTGGGAGAGAATAAGGTTGTTAGGGAATTCTAACTATTTCAGCTTTTGTAGTGTTAAACAATGGTGAGAGGAGCATGGTAGTTCAGCGGCAAATTTTACTACTTTGTTAAAGGTGAATTCAGTTTTTTTCGATACGAGAGAGGTCTGCAGGTTGATGAGATTCTGAGAGCCATAAAGAAGGGTTGGTAGAAGGTAGGCATATGATAGAGCAATGTTTGCTTGAGTAGAGAGAGAGTTTTTGTTTCTATAAAGAAGACCTAGTTTATGGTGGGTTTTCTTGATGTTTAGTACATGCTGGTCAAATTTTAGCTGGTCGTCAGTGATGACCCCAAGTAGTTTATTGTGTTTATCCACCATGATAGGTATGTTGTGGAAGGTGATGGAGAAGTTTGGTTTCAGGTGGGTCATTGTTTTTGGTGGAAAGAGAAGGAGTTTGTTCTTTTTTTGGATTTAAGATTAGATGGTTATGGTTGAGCCAGTTCTCGGTAGACCAGAAGGATTCCTGAGTTTCAGTATGGAGTTTGGGAAGTGTGTCTGCAATGGTGATGACTGTGGAGTCATCAGCATATTGCATTAGAGATGAGTGTGTGGTGGAGCTTGATAACTGATTGGTAAAAATGTTGAAAAGCAGTGGTCCTAGAATTGATCCTTGGGGTACTCCCATCAGCACTGGAAGTTCTGGGGAGATGGCTGAATCCATTTGATGGACTGGGAGCGGTTGCTAAGATAACTAGAAAACCTAGTGGCAGGGGATAGGTTTAATTGGGAGAGTTTCTCTAAGAGTAATGGATGGTGGACAGTATCAAATGCTTTTGATAGGTCAAGAAAGGGACAAGAGGCAAGTTTATTTTGGTCTCTAGCTTGAGCAATAGTGTTTATGAAGGAGATCAGAGCTGTAGAGGTGCTATGGCCAGGGCATAAACCGTGTTGGGTGGGGGTAATTAAGTTCTCTTTAGAGAGGTGCTAGAGAATTTGTTTGTGTACACATTTTTCCAAGGTCTTGGAGAGGGGAGATAGTATTGCGATGGGCCTAGAGTTAGTTCGGTGGAGTTACCTCCCTTGTGGATAGGAATAGTATAAAACTTCTTCCAGATGACTGGGACTGTAGCTTCAGTAATAGATCTGTTGATGAGGACAGAAATGGCTAAGGCTATGGAGTTAGCAGTTAGTTGGAGAAAGAGTGGAGGGAGACCTTCCATGGAGGGAAAGCAAGGTTTGAGCTTAAGGAGCAGAGATTTTATGTAAGAGGTGGATACTGTTTGTTGGCTGAAAGTGATGAAAGCAAACAAAAACAAAACTACAATAAACAAGCAAGGCAGGCAAGTCCAAGTACTCCAAAACAAAGCAAGAAATCGTTAACGTATTTTAATAAGAACGTTTTCGCTCCTGACCAAAACCAAGAGCTTCTTCAGACAGTAATAAAAAGCGCCAAATCACTTTTATACAGACCCATTCATGATGTCATATCCTTAACAGTTATCAAGTTAAACAGTAATTATACATTTTTAAAAACTAAATTTTTTAAAAAATAACATAGAAAAATGTCATTACAGTCTCTCTTAAACAAGGGGCATTTCACCCGAAAAAAGTACCAAATAAAACCTAAGCTTCAATCAGAGGCATACAATTGAAGTTAACCACACATAATACAAACCATAAAAAGACATACGTTTGTACTTTCAGATACTTCAAATGCATAAAGTGTTTAAAAAAGGTATCTTCTTAATACATAATTAAGACAGTGTCTTTGTATAAAAACCATATACCCAAACAAAATAGGTGAACTAGCTGTACGCATGGGAACCTAAGATGTTAGAAAGTCCTAAACAACCCTTTACCCAAAAAGTTCCCGACCAGGGGCTTTTTGTATGCATACAGTTTCCTAGAAGTATTAATGTTACATTAGACCTAGAACTTAGTGTCAATTTCTGAGGTAACTTTTATATTTTAAAATAACAGAAATGTTACACAGTTCATTTAGGCCAGGTGGAGAGAAAGCATTTAATAGTAACTGCCATTCCATTGTTGGCTGAAAGTAGGAGAGGGGTAAGGGTGATTGAGGGGAGGTGGGTGGGGTGGTGTTGGGAGTGATTCATAAGTTTGCTGATGGACTTTATGAAGTACGAGTTGAAGTTAGTAGCAGTTTGGAGAAGTGAGTGTGGGGCTTGGGTGGGGGTGGATGGATTTCCTAGATGTAGGATATAATTAATTGTATGCCAGAATTTTTGGGGGTTATATGTGTGTGTTTTTTTTGAGGGGGGGGGGGTTCGTATAGTAATTCTTTTTGTCGTCTTTGATTACTTTGCCCGGTTACGAAGTTGTCCATATTGTTATAAGTGAATGGGCAATTTGGTTTTGATCCAAAGTTTCCATTGTGCATCTCTCTGTGCCATTAGTGAAAGAGTGGAGGGAGAAGCCAGGGTGACACAGTGGACTTTATCCTGATCTTATGTTAGAGGGCCAGGGAGTTTAAAATGTGGAGGAATGTGTTGTTAAATTCCATGACTGCTTCCTCGAGAGGTAATTGTTTGAGAAAGGTCCAGTCAATAAGAGAGAGTTGATAGTTGAGTTCATTTGGGTCAAAGTTTTTTTACCTTACAGCAAGTTTTAAATATATGGGGTTTGAGTGTGTGTGGAGTAAAGCGGAGGACTTTGGTAGGAGAGTGGTCACTAAGGGTGATAGTTGTGGGGATGGGATACAAGGATCCATTCAAGTATGGAAGAGTGGGTCATGGATTTGGTGGAATAGGTTGGAATTGTGACTAATCGGAAGAAACCATGTAGGTTAATGGAGGTAGAGGGGGATAAGGTTGTGAGTGTGGACCAGTTGATGTTAATATCTCCCATGATTATAGTCTCATTGTGGAGGTCTGAGGAGAGAGTGGAAAGTAAACTTTCCAGTACAGTGAGGTTGTCGCTGGGTGGGATGTAGATAGCAGCAATGTAAAGAGAGTTGTTGGGGTTTATTCTACAGTTGGCCAGAAGGAGTTTATCAGGGGAATTGGGGGGTATGGCAGTTAGTGTGAGCTTATCTCTGTACATGATTGCAACACCACCTCCTTTTCTTTTTGTTCTATCTAGTCTTAGGATGTTATAATCAGGAGGGAAGATGTCCCTATTGGGGATGTGGGGTTTTAACCAAGTCTCACTAAGGATTATTATATCTGGAGAGTGGTGTGAGATCCAAGAATGGAATTCAGTAATTGTATTTACTATGTTTCTCAAGTTGATGGAGTAAAATAATGCGTTTAGGTGGGATATGAGGGTTAGGGGTGGTGGTATGTTTGAGGGTACCATCTGAGGATGCTGGTAGAGCTGGGCCAGGGTTGGGATGTATGCCGCCTGCCAGTAAAAGGGAGAGGAGAGAAGGGATTGGCTGAGGTTTGGGAACAAGGAGTAGGTGGCACTTAGGTTTTCCTTTACTGTGTGTTGTTTTGCATGTACCATGTTTTGTGTGTGCAGCCAAGGTTTTGTAATCAGTGCAGGGTACTGGGGTTAGGAATGAGTGAGGTAGTTGATCGAAGACTGGTGGATAAGGTAGAGTTGGGTGAGAGAAAGATGGGTTGAAGGGGAAAGGTGTTAGAGGAGAGGTTATACAGAATTATAAGAGTGGAGGTAGTAGTGTTAGAAGAAGGGAGTGGCACAGCATGGTGGGTTGTAGTTAGGTAAGAGGTGCTAGTGTGAGAGTAGGGAGGTGCACGTAAGAGTAGTAGTTTAAGGTTGAAGTTAGCGGTAGATAGGTAGGTGGGGATTAGGTTTACTGAGTAGAGTAAAGTGGAAAAGAGGGTGGTTTAGAAGGAGGATGGAGACGAGAGGGATAGGAGGGGCTGAAATAGTTGGGTGGGGCTTTAGAGGGGGGTATGGTGAGAGAGGGTTTAGAATAAAGGAAATGTCAGGGGTGGGTGGGAATGGGGGTAGGTGCAGGGCTAGCCTCCCTTCAGCCAAGGGCTCTTACAAAAACAGTCTATGGGTAGGCAAAGGCTTGGTCCAGAGGCTGATAGTGTGCCTCCTGGGTCTGCACTATACAGCAATTATAGGGTAAGAGACCTGCCACTATAAAGCCAAGTTACATGAAATACAAAACGCCCAAGCACAAACGTTTGACTCAGTAGGCTTATAGAGAATAGATGAGTTAATTACATAGCATGGGGGAACCTCAGTCATTCTGGTGCTCAGCATGCCAGTACAGGTTTATAGGAGATAAAGTTATAACAATTCGAAACCATCAGTAAATACCATTCAACTAGTTCTTACACATAATGACAGCTAGTGCAGTATTGTATTTCAAAAGGAATGTGATGTGATAATCAGGAGAGACTGCCTTATATAGCATGTGTAAGCATTATAACATCCAAATTGTTCCACAGTTAGCAAAATGCACATTGAGGTCTGTAACAATCAAGACGATAGGAGAAACAAGTTAATGTGTCACTGGGGAGATTACAAAGCCATTGATTAAAAGGGTGCATTTGTTCAGGTCTCCCGGGCAAGGATTAAACTAGCACACAAACACTGCAAAGGCAGCATCTACAATACTTCAGATATAAGCAGTTGCTCAGTATATAGACTCAGAACTCAGTACATAAACCCAGTATATAAATTACACAAGCAACATGTGAAGTTTAGTTAAAATGAAAAGATAACAGTTTTCTTACTTGGCGTGCAAGCACCGGCGAGTGGTGAATGTGTTCCCAGCCACCTCTTTCTTGCCCGTCATACCTTCAGCATTTACTGTCCACCTGAGGAAAAATTCTTTGGATTCTACTTGGGTATGAAAATACCTATGTAAACACTTCCAGGCAAAGATTTTAAATCTTGTAGACTTTTTTACATATTTGGGATATATATATATATGGATCTAGTACGTTTGCTCGGGTAAGCAAATGACCGAAACCCAAATGGCCGGGCATACTTGCACAAAAGTGCTTTTCACCGAAGAAGCACTTCCGCGTACGTATGCCTGTTACCGAGGCTGTACTATGGTGTGGGTAAGGGAAATTTCCCTTTTCCCCACTGTAGTGCGGTCTCTGAGGGAGACTGTTAAACTAGGGGGGTGTGGGGGTGCATGGGGACGAAGCCCCCCCTGCTAAAATGTAAATGTAGTGTTTTATTTTATTTTTTTGTAACACGCTTTAATGAAAGCGCTTTTTCGATAATAGTGTTTTCATTAGTGTGTTCGGTTATTATGGATTCGGATGTTTACTCACTCGAGCAAATGTCCTAGATCCATATATATATATATATATATATATATATATATATATATATATATTTATATCCCCATTGTCTCTCTATGAATTGCTTATCCAATCTCTCTTCCCAGTCTTTTCTAAGCTTCTCTGATTCTTAAAATTATCTTGCAGTATTTTATATGCTCTACTAATTATTCCTTTTTTTAATGGCAGCTTCTGTTCTAGATTCTATTAAAAACTGTACCAGTGCTGGTCATTAATTTAGGACCCCCTATTTCTTTCTCTTTGCCTATATCCTGATACCAATCCTTGATATGGAAGGCAATGTCTAACCTGCAGTCCAAATAAATTCTTGGCCTCTTCCCATTTTATTACCTTTCCCTTTCTAGTTATTTGCTCCCAATACCTTGGCTTCTTTGCCAGTTTTCTCCAATAAATTCCAGCCCCCCTCTTGCTTGTCTGTATCCCTACCCACAGTCCTTTCTATTGGCAGAATCTCTTTTCTCGATTCTTGTGCTGGTTTAGTTCTTAGAATACTCCCTGGTATGTAATGAGTAAAATACTCTACATGATCTGTGTTGTTCTAAGAGTCTGCATCCAGAATCCCAATCTCTCCTTATTTCTTGAGCTTCTTCCTGTGTCATCATCATTCTTTTCCACCTTGAATTATAGTTTCCTGCTTGTGCTATGTATGAGCCTTAACTGCGTTGCTCTAAAATAGCCCCTCAAATTGGGTAATCCTAGTCTGCCTTGTTCTATTAGAACAATCCGCTTATCCCACTTGACCCTTAGTGTTTTCCCTTCCCAGATAAAATCCTTCAACTCCTTTTTTTTTATTGCTATCCACAGCTTCTTCTCTGGTTGATAAAAATATGCCTGACCTATGTATAAGACTAAAGGGACTAAAAACCTTTTAATTGCTTTTATCTTATTCTCCATATCCATATAACAAAGCTTCCAGTTTCTCTTTTTTTTGTATTATCTTCTGTTTAGTCTCTTCCCACATATCCTTAGCTGCCACAACAGAGTCATTTCTAATCCATACTCCTAAATACTTCATTTTATCGTGTCCCCATAAATGTGGATATTGTTGGACCAATTTGTGTGGGTACGTAATTTACCACTATTACCTTTGTTTTAACTTTATTAATTTTGTATCCCAAGAAGATTTTGAAACTGTCTTAAAATGTTCCACAACACTTGAATGTCCTTTTCTGGTTTTATCGTATATAAAGTAATATCTGCAAATAGAGCCAACTTTTCATGACTACCATACCAGTTATATCCTTGAATTTGAGTCCCTTATTTTCTTTTCCTGTGGTTCTAAATATAATGCAAACAACAAAGGGGAAAGCGAACAACCTTGTCTGATTCCACTACTCGAGCAGAAGTTATCAGAGAGGACCCCAACCACTTTCATTTTCACCTCTGATTCCTCATATATACTCCTAATCAACTTTATAATTGCATCAGAGAAAGCAAATGCTTCCATTGTTGTGCTCATGAAGTCCCAGTCTACTCTCAAATGCTTTTCTGAATCAAGACCCACCAATAACGGTGGTATTTTCTTACATTCTGCTTCCCTCTGGCCCATCGCTGTTCTGTTAATATTGTCAGATGTTTGTTTCCCCTCCACAAAACCACAGTGATCCATATTTTTCAATTTTGGTATCATTTGTGCTATTTTTTTAGCAATTCTAGACATAAACACTGTATAGTCATGGTTTAGTATTGAAATGGGCCTGTTAGAAGCTGTATCTGATGGATCTTTACTAAGTATTACCATTGCCATCGCTTTCTTCCAGGATTCTGGTACTTCTCCCCTTAAAATACTGTTCAACAAAACCTTCCAGATCTTTTTATTTATTTATTTTATTTTACATTTGTTTACTAGGAAAGTCCGACTGGACACGTGTCCTTTTCCACCAGAGGCCCGGGGAGAAAAGCTCCACATAGAACAAAGCAGTACAACAAGATACAGAGTATGTTAAAAAGTTAACATGGACTTTCAAAGTTATTACATGATTTATTTATTTATTTATTTATTGATTGATTGCATTTGTTTACCGGGAAAGTACACTGGGCGTTGGTGAGCCCATTTTCATTGGAGGCCCGGAGAGAAAAGCTCCACATAAGTCACATTACAGAAATACAAATATCAAAAATACAAATAACAAAAATGTAGCACTATTTACAGTTTTTTAGCAGTTCCATTGCAGTTTTATGGTAGTCCATCGATTTATATTAACATGTACTTTGATAATGTCAGACAATAAACAGGTACTATTCAAAGGAAAGGACAGGTTGAATTGCATAGCTATTACAGTATAGAAGATACAGTCTATACATATTTCCTGTGAACATTCGTATTTACAATCGTTCGACATTCATTTACAATCAGTCATTTCATATTTCATGTAAACATTACTTTATTGTAAATGTTTTACCATAGATTACATGTCTGGGAAAATAAGTTGTATGGATGGGAAAATTCCTTCTGCAAGGAAATGAGTGTGAGAGTACTATACATAGGTAGGTGGTGTTAGACGTTCTATAGGATAAACAGAAGTGATCGGTAGAGAGATGTTAAGATAAATAGAAGTAGTGATAAGGACAGAGACAGAGAGGGGGATGTTAGGAGTAGAGCAGGTACACAGCCATCTGTTTAATAGGTGAGTTTTTAGAGTTGTTTTAAATTGGAATAGTGTAACTGTGGTGGTGATGTAGTCGGGTAGTTCATTCCAGATTTTACCTATATAAATTTGAGAAGAGGGAATCTTGCTTGATTTTTGGCTGCATTGATTTTATGTACTTATTAGTGAAGAGTAAGGATCTGTTAGTGGCATATGGTTGAACTAATGTTTGTAGAACAGGTGTTTTTTTTTCAAGTTCAAAAAGGATTTTGTGGAGCATGGTTAACTGAATATAGTGTAGTAGTTGGAGTTCTAACCAGTTTAGTTGCTTGAGTGCATGGCAGTGATTGGTTCTGTCTGGTTAAGTTATTGGCAAATCTAGCTATTTTGTTAAAGCAGGATTCGAGTTTTCGTATCTCATTTTGTAGATTAGTGACTGAGGGCTGAGTACAGCAGGGTGGAGATTAGCTGGGATTGGGCAATAGCAATCTTAGTATTTTTAGTAAAGTAATGTTTATTTCTGTATAGTGTACCAAGTTTTTTTTATGAACTTTTTTTTGCAGTTTGGGAAATGTGATTGTCAAATTTAAGTTTGCAGTCAATTTCAACTCCTAAAAGTTTGGTGTTGACAGATGGCGATATAATAGTGTCATTTAGTGAGGTGATGGTAAATGTATTGGTTGGTGAGGCTACTTTGGTAGGATGGAAGATCATTAGTTTGTTTTTATTGGGGTTTAGTGTTAGGTGAGCATTTGTGAGCCGGGACCCGACCGCAAGAAAGTAATCTTGTGTTAGTTTCTGAAGCTCAGGAAGTGAGGAAGCAGCACATATCACTGTTGAGTCTTCTGCATATTGGATGAGTGTAGACTGTGGGGCTGACAGGTGAAGGTTATTTGTAAATATAGATAATAGAATTGAGCCTAAGATAGAACTGTGTGGGACCCCTAATGTTAATGGTAGAAGGGGTGATGGGGTGTGTTGCCAAGAAACAGCTTGTTGGTGTCCAGTAAGGTAATCCTGGAACCAGTTAAGAGTAGACTTAAAACAAATGTCCTCTCTGACCTACATTTTTGTATTTTATTTATTTTATTTTACATTTGTTGACCGGGCTAGTCCAACTGCATACATGTCCATTTTCAGTAGAGGCCCGGGGAGATGAACTCCATTAAACTAACAGATTACAAAAGAATAACAATGATAATTTACATAAAGGTACACTACAGCAATAGACTAACAAAAAACAATTTACGTGAGTATCTGATACAAGATGTGTTGGCATTATTACAAGAGAGAAGGAGATCAAAAGTAATTAAAGAGGTAAAAAAAAAATTCACACAGTAGAGAGGTTAATATTCATCACAGAGAAGGCTAGCAAGTAATATACCCTGAGAGGGAATGAAGAACACTCTAGTTAACATGATTTTAGGTAGCTTTGAAATTCTACAAACAGAGTGAAAAAAGTGTCAAATATATACATGGTATACACATGTAGAACAGGTATTCTGTGGGTATATACTCAGGGATAGTCAAATATATACGTGGTATACACATGTAGAACAGGTATTCTGTGGGTATATACTCAGGGATAGTCAAATATATACATGGTATACACATGTAGAACAGGTATTCTGTGGGTATATACTCGGGGATAGTCAAATATATACATGGTATACACATGTAGAACAGGTATTCTGTGGGTATATACTCGGGGATAGTCCAATATATACATGGTATACACATGTAGAACAGGTATTCTGTGGGTATATACTCGGGGATAGTCAAATATATACATGGTATACACATGTAGAACAGGTATTCTGTGGGTATATACTCGGGGATAGTTTCCCAGGAAGACTAGGTTAGAAACGGCATTCAGTAAGCTTACTGGTCCCACTATCTGAGGTCAGGAGAGAGGTATGCAGAGAGGGCAGAAAACGATAGAGATAAGAACATGGAAAGAAGGAGGTTATTGGTCAGGGTTAGGACATGGACATAGCCATTGTGTTTTAAGGAATGTTTTTAGCTGCTTCTTGAAAAGTGGTGTTGAAGAAAGAGATGATAGTTTACTAGGAAGCCTGCTCCAAGTTTTTCCCGCAGAGTTAGAAAAAAAGACAGTCACCTGATTTATTGTTCGATTTATGGATGGCTACCAGTGATTTATTAGCTGAGCGAAGGGTTGTAAGATTTTTGTAGGGGTGAGCTCATCGTAGGGTTGTAATATTTTTGTAAGGGGTGATAAGGCTACAGAGTATTGGGGTATTTCTGGAATGATGCAGAATCTTTTGGGTGATAGTAAGTTGCTGAAATAGAAGCTGATTTTGCAGTTCCAGCCATCCTAGCTGTTTAAGATTTTGACAATGGTGGGTTCTAAATGGGGAGCCAGTGGCAAATCTGGCAGTGTTATAATAGGAGGTGGCCAGTTTATTGAGGTTACTTTTGGATAGATTAGTATAAATGGGGGAGGTGTAGAGGAGGGTGGAGATGAGATGTGTGTGGGTGGTGGTAGTTCTAGCTAAAGGAGCAAGGAAAGGTTAATCCTGTAAAGGGAACCTAGTTTTCTATTAACTGATTTAATGGTTAAGTTAATGTATGAATCAAAGTTAAGGTTGTGGTTAATTGTTACACCTAAAAGTGTAGTGGTTGGGTCAGGTGCTATGACAGTGCCATTATTGGATGCAACTGTGATATATCGATAGGGGAGAACTTTTGTGTTGGAGTGAACAGTAGTAATTTAGTTTTTTTTTTAGGGTTTAGGAGGAGACAGCGTTGAAGGAACCAGTTTTCTACTAAGTTAAATACTTTTTGGGTGATGGACTGGAGTTCAGCAGAAGAGGCAGCGGCACAGATTAATGTGGAATCATCTGCATATTTTATGCAGGTGGTTTGAGGAAGGTTAGCGTTTAGGTCATTAATGAATATAGAGAAAAGGAGAGGTCCCAGGACAGAGTCCTGAGGGACACCAAGGGTTATGGGGAGGTGAGTGGATATGTTATTGTCCCAGAGCACTGCTTGTTGTCTATTTTCTGGATAGGACTTGAACCATTGCACTGCCTGTGTGTCTAATGAACGTGATTTAAGTATATTTATAAGTAACTGATGGTTAACCATATCGAAGGCTTTAGAGTGGTCAATAAAGAGCGCAGAGGAAAGCATGTTGTTAATACGATTTTTATTAATGCAGTCAGAAAAGGATAAGAGTGCAGTGGTAGTACTATGGAATGGCCTAAAGCCATGCTGACACTCGGCTAGTAGGTTATTTTGGAGAAGGTGATCAAGTAGTTGCCGGTGGGTAAATTTTTCCATGATTTTCGCTAATGGAGAGAGTAAGGCTATGGGACGAAAGTTTGAGAATTCGGTTGAGTTACCGCCATTATGTAGTGGGATAATATGGGAGATTTTCCAGAAAGATGGGATGGAACCTTCAGTTGTTGTGTCTTTCGGCTTTTCCTGGTTAGGGGTCGCCACAGCGGAACTCTGGTCCGCTAATGATTGGCAATTGATTTTTACGTGCCGAGTTGCCAGCCCTGACGCACAACCTTCAATGAAGCTACACCCATTCACGCATGTCTCCACACAGAAGACGCTCTGAGAATCGAACGGGAGAACGTCTTGCTGTGAGGCGACAACGCTACCGCAGTACCATCACCGCGGACCTAATGGTTCTATTTATTAGGATGGAAATGGGGTAGGCAAGTACTCTTGCTGCACTCTGCAGGTATTCAGCTGGTAGCAGGTCAGCTACGGGTGTACATGGTTTAAGTTTTTGAAGTAGGGTATAGATGAGGGATGTGGGAACTGGTTGTAAATGAAATGTAGGAGGTAATCTAGTTGAGGAGGGAGGCAAAATTGAGCTAACAGGTGGTAGGGTATTTGCTAGAGATTGGACAGTTTCAGTAATTAAGTTGTTGAAAGAGTCAGCAATCTGGTTGGGAGAGTTATGAGAGAAACCAGAAGGGGTTGGTGTCTTGGAGTGTCCTGGGTGTAGGAGTCTATTAATACCTGACCAGAAACGTTGTGGTTTCTGTTGATGGGTTTGCTGGAGTTTAAAGTAAAATTTTTTTTTGTGAAGAAGTATTGATTTTTTAGTGGTATTTCTCAGCTGTTTAAAGTTTTGATGATCAGTTGGGTTTTTAGTTCTCCATTTGGCCTAGATTTGTTTCTTAGTAACATTTTAAGCCTAGTCTCTCTTGTGAGTCAAGGAGCATTTTTGCTCCTAGTTCAGACAGTACGAGTGGGGGGGGGCATGGTATTCTAGGATTTGCAAGAATTTAGAGTTAAAGTATGACATTGCTTCATCGAGAAGCTTGCGGTGAGAAACCATGTCAAAAGCTTTTGACAAGACAAGGAAGATAAAGGATACATAGTTATTTCTGTTCCTGTTTTAGTTAACAGTGTTAGTAAATGAGAGTAGGGTGATAGATGTGCTGTGGAAATGTCTAACTTCATGCTGTGTGTTAGAAGTTTGTTAGTGTGCAGATATTCAGTGACTTGCATATGAATGACCCTCTCTAGAATCTTACAGTGGTGATAATAATGCAGTAGGACACTAGTTAGTGAAGTCAGCTGAAGAGCCACCTTTGTGAAAAGGGATATGTATGAGGTTTTCCAAATGGTAGGGACTTGTTGTTCAGCTATGGATCTATTGAGTAGTATTGATATAGGATATGCTGTTCCATCTGCTGTTAATTTAAGGTACTCTGCAGGAAAGTTGTTTGCTGTTAGTGTAGTGGGTTTTAATTTTTTTAGCAGTTTTCTGATTGTATTGGTTGGTACAGGTTGCAGGGAGAAGAATGATGTGATGTTGGGAGAGGAAGTGGAGGTTTTATTGGGGGGGGTGGTTGACGGTGCTAAGATGGTTTCAGTAAAGTATCTGTTAAATTGAGTGGCACTGCTGTCTGAAGTATTAGTAGTGGTAAGTTGGGGTGTACTAATTTTACCTAGCAGAAGGATATTTATTGCTGACCAGAATGTTTGTGGATTTTTACGGTGCTTAGATTGGATTTCAGTGTAGTAGTTAATTTTGTCATGTTTTGTTTCCTTGCTTTATTTCCAAGTTCTTTGTAAGCCTGTAAGGTGGGTTGTGATCTTGTTTTTTTTCCAGATTGTCTAGGCCTTATCTCTAGGGTTTCCTTTGTTAGCCATGGGGCATAATTGGATTTAATGTGACTATATCTGCAGGGGGCTTGAGAGTTTAATATAGCAAGGAAGCTGGAGTTGAAATAGTCAATAGCTTCATGTAGGGAAAGCTGTTTTAACGGTGACCTATTAATTTGGTGGGATTCAGGTGTTTTTTGTTTCTTATTTGTATAAAAGTGGTATGTTGTGGTGTATTAGTTCTTTTCCTAATGACATATGTTGGGAATTGGTCACTGAGAGTATCTGGTAAACAGCCAGTGTGGGAGTAGATGACTGGTTTGTTTATTCCTATGCAGTCCAGAGTGGACTGTTTTGTTAGATGTCTCATTAAAGCTGGTGTGTGACTGGATGAGCTGTGCAGGCTGATGCTATTTTTGGGGTGTGGGGAGTTGCAGTCTAACCAGTGTATGTTGAGATCACCCATGATGATGGTTTCTTGTGGTAAGGATTTGATGCACCAATGTAATAAGTTTTCTAGCATCTGAATACTGTCCCCAGGTGGGAAATAGATACCGATTTTATATATACCATGGATAAAAAAAGTGTACACACCCTTGTAAAAATGCCAGGTTTTTGTGATATAAAAAAATGAGACCACAATAAATCATTTGAAAACTTTTCCCACCTTTAATGTGACCTATAACCTGTACAATTCAATTGAAAAACAAACAAATCTGTTAGGGGAAAAAATATAAAAAAGAAAAACGTACAATAAGCTGGTTGCATATAAGTGTGCACACCCTTAAACTAATACTTTGTTGAAGCACCTTTTGATTTAATTACAGTATTCAATCTTCTTAGGTACACACTTGACATCAGTTAAACAGACTCTGATTAACCCCAAATAAAGTTCAACTGTCCTAGTAGGATTTTCCTGACATTTACTCAGTTGCTTGCTACAGCAAAAGCCATGGTTCGCAGAGACCTTACAAAGCATCAAAGGGATCTCTCTGCTGAAAGGTATCAGTCAGGAGAAGGGTGCAAAAAAATTTCCACAGTTTTGGATATACCATGGAACACCGTGAAGGCATTCATCAAAAAGTGGAGAAAATATGAGAGAAAAGTGACGTTGCAAAGAACTGTATGTCCCTCCAAAATTGAAGAAAAGACCAGCTGAAAACTGGTCAGGTAGACTGCCAAGAGACCTATAGCAACACTGAAGGAGCTGCAGGAATTTCTGGCAAGTACTGGTTGTGTACTATATGTGACCGCAATCTCCCATATTCTCCATATATCTGGCCTATGGGGTAGGGTTGCAAGACGGAAGCATCATCTTACACAGAAAAACATCCTGGCCTAGCTGAAATTTGTAAAACAATACATAGTCTCCCAGAAACATGTGGGAAAATTTGATGTTCGTGTTTCACTGTTGTAGTCATTACGTTTGGGTAATCTGCTGGCAGGTTGCATTCATTCGGCCTGAATTCCAAAGTCTTGGGTCCTGCGTCGGTTGCTGTCTCCTCTTCCATGACGTCAGGTCGTCAGGGGTATAAAACAAGCAGCTGACGCCATTTCCTTTAGTCTTTCTTGCTGCGGGGTGCCCGAACCAGAAGCATTTTGCAAGTGCTGGTCGGCCGACTCCTGAAATATTCGAGTTTGAGTTACAGAACCGAAGTCTTCACTAAAGCTAAGTACCCCGTTGGGGAAACTTTTTTTTCTTGCTCCATACCGATGTCAGAAAAAGTTAATAATTGTATTACTTGTGGGAAGGAGATACCTCATAAGGATTTCCATTTATACTGTATTCCTTGCCTAGGCCCTGATCAAAACATGCCTGGCTGTCGGTTTTGTGCTAGATTTAACCAACGCACTATTAAGCGTCTGTATAGTTTTGCCTCAAAGTATTTTGGAAACAGATTTAACTACCCAGAAATGTCGTCGGATAGCAATCCGACTACTGGAGTACATAAAAAACGCAAAGAAAAGGACAGAGAGAGACAGCCGAGGTCTAACACCGACAACGAAACTTCTCCTAAGCCAGTCGCCGGTACTTAGTGAGGTGCTTGTGGAGCCCCTGATACCCGCTACTTTTCTAGTCGCAGGCCCCTCCCGATACCCATGTAGAGTCTGGCATGCCGCGAGATACTCAAAGTATTTGGACCCACGGATGTATCTCCCTCGGATGGGTCCGGAGCCGCTGAGCAGGCACCGGCTTCTGAGGGTGTATTCAGGTCTCAACATTTTTATATCAAACCGACGACCACTGCAAAACCAAAGACAAAAGCAACTTCAAAAACTAAAAAAATGACGCATGAGCCACGTGCACAGGCCTCTGTGCCTAAAAAACAGATGATCAAAATGGCTGAAGACCTGATCCTGATCAGGGGTTCCCATCCCCCTCCAGATAAGAGGCCTAGGCAAGACACTGATTATGAATCTTCAGATCAGGTTTCTATTTCTTCTGATTCCTCTTTTGATCAGGAATTATCTATACCTCCCGATGAGGATTCTGATGCAGAGGAATCTATACCATCTGCATCACCACCTGAGGATTATTCATTTGGAGAAACCTTGCATACTTTGAGAGAGCATTTTCACTGGGAGAGTCAAGATTTCTCAGAATCAAAAAAAAGGCTCAGGGATTTCCTTCTTCTCCCTCAGCACAGGCCTTTAGCCATACCCCGTTTTAGACATTGTGGATGATGTGTTTTCGGAGTCAAGCCTGACACCTGACTCCTTACCTCCGGCTCCCAGCAAGCCTGACAGATATTACAGAGTCCCTGACTCTCACAAATTTTTATTTAGAAACCCTGCTGCTGATCCTGAAACTATTTCACAGGGCCCAAAGGGAGTTAAGGCATCAACAGCAAAAAAATCCTACACCTTCTGACAGGGCTTCAAGGGCACTGGATAGATGGGGAAAAAAGGTTTATACGTCTGCAACCTTGGCAGTTAGGGCCTTAAACTGCCAGTTTCATACACTCAGGTATCAACATGTTATGGGATTGCTGAAACAGAAAATGATGATTTCTGAATGTGCAGAAAATAAAGAATTGCAGGAATTATTGCATGCATCTGAACAAGTTCGAAAGCATAATTTGCAATGTGGTTTGGATTCTTTAGTGGCCTCCTGCAGGGCCGCAGTTACTGGATCTGTGATTAGGAGGCATGCCTGGTTAAAGAAGCAAAATTTGCGTGATCATGTTAAAGCTAAATTACTAGATGCACCTTTACAGTATGATGCTCTGTTTGGTATTAAGGCAGAAAGGTTTTAAAGAAAATGGAAGACAAAGCTAAGTCTGTGCGAACTGTAAAAGACTTCTTACAAGTGCAGCCACCAAGATTCAGTAGACACTGGCCTACAAAAAAATTGGTCCTTTCCTGTGTCAGACAGAGCTCAAAGGGGAAAATCCAGATGCCCTAAGGGTTCCAGATACCAGGCACAAGATTCATACAGGTCAAAGCAATGGGGTGCTTCTACCACCAAATCTGGAGGAGATAAAGCACAAACCTACAGAAAACAGTCCCAATTACATCCCTCTGCCTTCACCAAGCACTTATCTTTTGGCAGCACCTTTAGGGAGAAAATTAGCACTTTTTGCTCAAAATTGACAGTTAATAACCCAGGACAAGTGGGTGCTAAACATAGTATCACAGGGATACAGATTCCATTTCCATAGTCTACCAATGGCAAACGGTTGGCCAGATCTGCCAAAAAAATCAATGGGCAGAGGCGCACAGAAACAGGTTACGTCCCTCATGGATGTGGGGGCCATTCAGCCAGTACCAAAACAGGAAAAAGGACAAGGTTTTTACTTGACTGTTCTTGGTACCCAGAAAAGACAAGGCCTGGTGGCCAATACTGGACTTATCGATTTTGAACACATACCTGGACATTCCAAAATTCAAAATGCTGACTTTGCAGCAGCTTCTGCCCATGCTGGGCAAGAATGCTTGGCTGGTGACATTAGAACTAAAAGAGGCACACCTGCATGTCCCAGTAAGACAATCGTGCAGAAGATACCTCAGATTCAAGGCTGGCTTAATGCATTACCAATTCTCTGCACTGCCCTTTGGCTTATCTACTGCGCCCAGGGTCTTTACAGAGTGCCTGGCACCAGTAATTGCATTTTGCAGGCAAAGAAGTATTCAAATATATCCTTACTTGGATGACTGTCTCATTCAAGCAGAGAACAAGGACATTCTTCTTCAGCACCTGGCATTTGTGAGAAGGCTTCTAACATGCCTAGGGTACACAATAAACGAAAAGAAATCACAGCTGGTACCCTCTCAAAAGATAACATTCCTGGGTGCAAGCTTGGATACAACTGCCCAGATGGCTTACCTCATGCCAGACAAGCAAAGGCAACTGACTACTTACTTCAAACTGATGGCAACAAAAACCCAGTTATCTGCAAGACAAATTCTGCAGGCTTTGTGCTTCATGGCATCCTGCATCCTACTGATTCCATATGCAAGACTGCATATGAGGAAACTTCAGTGGTACCTAAAAAGTTTATGGAGTCATTGTCACAGTCTGGAAACAATGATTGCTCTCATACCCTGCCTGCAACAGGAGTTTCTATGGTGGGCAAAGGAATGTCACCAAAACATGGGACGGGCCTTCACTCTACCCCACCCCCTGCCAGACAAACCTTAACAGACGCATTGGGGGCCCACTTGGCGGAAAGATGCATTCAGGGCATATGGACCCCAAAACAAATGCATCTACATATCAATCAGAAGGAGATGCTAGCTGTTCAAAATGCCCTGACAGCCTTCAAGGACTTACTTCATCCAGGACAACTACTGATAAAGACGGACAACACCACGGTCATGTGGTATATAAACAAGCAGGGGGGCACGCACTCATACCCCCTTTGCAAATTAGCCATGGCACTGTGAGACACAGCTTTGACTTACCAAATACATCTTCAAGCTCAATTCCTGCCAGGAAAGCAAAATACTCTGGCAGACGATTTAAGCAGAAACCTTATGGATCCTCACGAGTGGAAACTAGATCCACAAGTCTTCAGATAACAAAGAAATGGGGGAGCCCAGACATAGATCTATTTGCCACCCCTCAGAATTATCAGTTGAAAAGATTCTGCACAAGGACTTATCACAGACAAGCATGGAAAGTGGGACACTCTATCCTTCAGTTAGAAAAACCTATCAGTTTATGCCTTTCCTCCACTACGTCTTCTTCCCAAGGTCCTCCTAAAAGTCAGACAAGAGAAACCAAAGATGATACTAATTGCCCCGGATTGGCCCCGCCAATACTGGTACCCAATCCTAAGGAACTTGTCTTAGTACCCAGCTTGGACCTTATCTCAAAGACCTCAACTACTCTCCCAGCAAAACAGTCAGATCCTGCACAATCAACTCCAGACACTGAACCTGGCAGCATGGCTGATCATGTAGTTATACAAACAACACCTCTCAGTAAAGCTGTGATGGATGTCATTTTGGAAGCCAGAAGTCCTAGTACTAGAAAATCTTATGCTGATAAATGGAAGAGATTCTGTGCTTGGAATCTAGCACAAGGAACTGATACAGCAGAACCAAATATTCCTCAGATATTACAATACTTGACTGAGATGCTTGACAAAGGCCTATCTTTCTCATTAATTAAAATCCATGCCTCTGCCATTTCAGAAAACTTATGCTGATAAATGGAAGAGATTCTGTGCTTGGAATCTAGCACAAGGAACTGATACAGCAGAACCAAATATTCCTCAGATATTACAATACTTGACTGAGATGCTTGACAAAGGCCTATCTTTCTCATTAATTAAAATCCATGCCTCTGCCATTTCAGCTGATTACAGTACAGAGCCACCAATCTTTTCTCATCCTTTACTAAAGCAGTATCTTAGAGGAGCCAAAAAATTTAAGGCCTCCTAGATCATCACCAATTCCTGCATGGGACCTCAATTATGTGTTGGAAAAGCTCACCCTGCCTCCATGTGAACCAGCTGCTACTGCTGATATAAAGTTTTTATCATGGAAAACAGCTCTGCTACTAGCAATTACTTCAGCAAGAAGAGTTTCAGCGCTACAGGCCCTCATGGCTGTGGAGCCTTTTATCATATTTTACCCAGACAGGGTGTCTCTTGAGGACAGATCCTTCATTTATGCCTAAAGTGGTTTCCAGTGTGGCCCTTAACCAAACTATTCATCTGCCAACCTTTTATCCAAATCCGCAGAACAAGGGGGAGAGAATTCTGCATTCCTTGGACGTACACAAACAGCTAAGATTCTACTTGAGCAGGACTAAAGCTCTAAGAAAAACAGAGCAATTGCTAGTGGCATATGTTGCAGGATCAGAAGGAAAGGCTGTTTCAAAGCAGACAATTTCAAAGTGGATAAGCCACTGCATTTGTTTCTGCTACTTACACCATATTAAACCTGTGCCCAAGGGCATTAGGTCTCATTCCACCAGAGCTGCAGCTGCTTCAGCAGCCTTTCTCAGAGGAGTACCAACCAAAGACATTCTAGAGGCTGCTACTTGGAGTTCTGTTCACACCTTTACAAAGCATTGCCATTTGCCTCTCTACTCTAAATCCAGGGCAGGCTTTGCCACTGCAGTTCTGCAGGGCCTTATAGCCGTTCCTAATGCTGTTTAGCTCCAGCCTCCCAACCATAGCTTTGGGATTCTACCCAAATGTAATGACGGCAACAGTGAAACACGAAGAACATAGTACAGTTGTGTACACTTACCATAAATGAAGATGTTCAAGTGTATTCACTGTTGCAGTCCAGGTTACCCACCTGCCACCCCCTTTCATTCTGGAGTTTCTTTCCTTTATCTTCTACGACCTATATGGTGTATTTGCTTGTAGATGAAGGTAAAGTTTATATTGATGCATGTATATCTATATATTTTTTCCTACCATTTTGGGGGCACCTGACATCTGGGGCAAGAAAAACAAAAGAAAATGGCGTTGGCCGCTTCTTTTATACCCCTGATGACCTGACGTCATGGAAGAGGAGGCTGCAACTGACACAGGACCCAAGACTTTGGAATTCAGGCCGACTGAGGGCAACCTGCCAGTAGATTACCCAAATGTAATGACTGCAACAGTGAATACACTCGAACATCTACATTTATGGTAAGTGTACACAACTGTACTTTATGGTCTGATGAGACCAAGGTTGAACTTTCTGGCCACAATTCCAAAAGGTACATTTGGCGCAAAAACAACACTTCGCATCATCAAAAGAAAACCATCCCCACGATGATGCATGGTAGTGGTAGTATGCTTCGGGGTTGCTTTTCTTCAGCTGGAACTGGGACTTTGGTCAAGGAGAAGGGAATTATGAACAGTTCCAAATACCAGTCACTTTTGACCCAAAACATTCAAGCATCTGCTAGAAAGCTGAAGATTAAGAGGAATTTAACCTTTCAACTTGACAATGACCCCAAGTATACATCCAAATCGACAAAAGAATGGTTTCCTCAGAAGAAAATTTTAAGTTTTGGAATGGCCCAGCCAGAGCCCAGACCTTAATCCAATAAGAATATCTGTGGGGGTGACCTTAAGAGGGCTTGGCACAAGAGATGCCCTTGCAATCTGACAGATTTGGAGCGCTTTTGCAAGGAAGAGTGGGCAAATATTGCCAAGTCAAGATTTGCCATGCTGATAGACTCTTACCCAAGAAGACTGAGTGCTGTAATTAAATCAAAAGATGCTTCAACAAAGTATTAATTTAAGGGTATGCACACTTATGCAACCAGCTTATTGTACATTTTTTTTTATTTTTTCCCTAACAGATTTGTTTGTTTTTCAATTGAATTGTATAGGTTATAGGTCACATTAAAGGTGGGAAAAGTTTTGAAATTATTTATTGTGGTCTCATTTTTTTATATCACATAAATCTGACATTTTAACAGGGGTGTGTAAACTTTTTATATCCACTGTTTGTTTGTTGGGGTTAAGCTTTAGTTTGGCAAATATAACTTCAGCATTTTTTAGATCCAGAGATTTTTCATCTAGTATTTCTACTGAGAGATTGTTTTTAAATATTAGGGCTACACCTCCACCTCTTTTACCTTTTCTGTCTGTATGTATGATATAACCTGAGGTATTTCTTTGCTGGGTGTGTTAGGGTTTAGCCATGTTTCGGTGAGGAGTGCAATATCTGGGAAATAAAGGGCGATGTTAGTATGCAGTTAGTGTATTTTGTTAACACTTATATTCATATTTAATAGTAGCATATCAGATTTGTCCCTAGGAGGGATGATAGATGTGAAACCACTTGATGACTGTAAGACATTTTGAGAGGTAATTGTAGAGGGTTTACAGACTCGACTAAGATTTTGGTGCATGTCCCAACTAAGTAGTTTTGATGTACTGTAGGCCAACGAGTGTAGGAATTTCACTGTGTGTTTATTGTAATGTAGGGAGATACCCTAGATGTTAGGATGACGACAGGGGGTGTATTTTTGCATAATTTAGGATTGCGTTATAGAAAATGGTGTTACATATGGGAATGCTGGCTGGTTTGGGTGGCGGGGGGAAGGAGGTAGAGACGGAGTGGAAAGGGGTGGGATCACTAAGCATGGTATGGTAAGAGGTGTTGTAAGCTGCTACTATTAATAGAAGTAGAGTTATAATTATTACATGTGTTTTGTTCATTGATGTTATAGAGGAGTGGAGAATGTTGGGTTTGTTAGGTATGGGGGATCAAGTAATGGTTTGCATTGTAGCTGACTTGGTTTAGGTATGCGGGATTTTGAATTTAGTGTTAAAAAAATAAATAGGGAGGGAGGGGTTTGGGTGGAGTTTTTGGAGTAGGCTGTGCTAGGTGGTATGTGCTGATTGGGTGACTGAGATAAGGGAATGGTTATGGATCAATAAATTTGAGGAAAGTGGGGGTGGGTGAGAATGGGGGCGGGGTAGGGGAGTGGAGTGAGCCTGTGTGTTAACGAGGGCAAATGAAGCAGGATGGACTGAGAATTGGCAACTAATAACCAGAAACAATCATTAAGGTACTTAAGTTTTTGCAGTAAATCCCAATTTGTGCTTAAAAAGTTTGTTTGCCAGAGGTTTAGACGTAGAAAATACAGGTAATAAATACACTACTTAATAACTAAATAAACAGAAACTAATATTTACAACAATTAAAATTACAACAATCAAGGTTTTAGAGATTGAGTGGGAGTACTGTGTGACTAAGAGGTGCTACAGCACAATGTATGTTTGAATAAAAGTAAGGAAATTCAGTATAGCTAATTCTGAGAGCGAATCAATGAGCGGCATGGGATGGGGGAGTGTTGGGATGGCCCAGTAATGCTCTAAACTAGACCGCATAGTCCGTTCAGTAAAAACAACTGTATGCAAGTAAAAGACTACGTATTTTGTAGCCAAAAGTTTCTTTTTACTTTGGGTGTAGTGATTTTTCCCCTCGGGGGGAGTCCTGTGGTTGCGGGTTTCAGAATCTTTTCAATAAGGCAAGGCAACCGTGGGAAAATGGAGAAGGTGGCATGGGCTTAATTTCTTTGTACCCAAAAATTTCTTTTTACATTGGGTGTAGTGAGTTTTTACCTCGAGGAGTCCTGTGGTTGCAGGATTCAGGGTCTTTGCAGTGAGGCAAGGCAACCGCAGGAAAATGGAGAAAGAGGCACGGTCTCAATTTTTCCCTTCAGCTTCCAAACTTCCACAGGATTACCATCTTTTCCTTTTGGACTTTCATGTATATCGGTTATACATAACCATTTTTGTCTCATCTCTCTCTAGCCTGTTAGTAATTGAGCCTCATCTACCTCTAACCTTGGCATGTTTAATTCTTCTAAAAACATTTTTATTTGTACCTTTTCTTGATTTCCATATTTCTCTGCTTTATGCAAATTTTCATACCATTTCTGAAATATTTCTAATACTGGATCTGTTCTTATCCTTGATACAGGCTATTTAAGCTTGGTGACAGCCCTTTTACTTTCTGTTGTCTGAGTAGTTGTGCTCGTTTTTGTGCTCTAGAATTATCATAACAAACAGTTGCTTAACAGCAATCTTTCTAAACTCGTACATATTATCGAGGCAATCCCTTATTTTCTGTTTAGCATTTTGCAGTTGCTCCTTTTCTTCTGAGATTCCCCCCGTTTTGCAGTGCTTTAACATTTGTTAGTCCCTCTAAATAATTCTGGTTACTTCTTAACCGTATATCGCTTTCCGTTATTTCCACCTTAGATTTAAACTCCACTTTAATTTTATCCCACTTCCTAGCTATATTTCAGAAGAAATTTCTGTCTTCTCTAGTAGCTTCTGAATTAATTCCAAAACCCATTCTTTAAATTCCTCTCTTTTCAGCTGATAGGTGTGAAAGCACTAGTGTCTCATTTTTAATTCATTACCTTGCATTTTTTTTTTAGTTATTATTGCTGTATGATCTGAAATAGTTATTGGGTGCATTTCAAGATCTTCAGTTAAATTCGCATGTTCCTGTGAGATATAAATTCTATCTAGCCTAGTCCAGTTTTTGTATCTTGGAGAATAAGATGTAAATTCACTCCTAATTCCTAGTACTGAATGTACATCTTCCATGCCAAACATTTTCATAAATTTCTTCAAAAATCTACCCTCCTTTGCTCTAAATTTTCTCTCCTAGGCCCCCTAGACACATCTTCACTGTTGCAAACCAAATTCCAGCCCCCAACTGTAAGTAATATTCCTTGCTGAAAACTGATAATTTTTCCCAGAATTTCTTAAGCTCCATTATAGCAGTTTTAGGTAGAATGTAAATTCATGTCAGTGGTAATCCTCACCCCTTGCCAGTAGCCCCTTAGTACTATACGTCTTCCATTATTATATTTTATTTTCATCACTATAGGAGCTCTTCTTGCAATTAATATAAGTGCTCCTAATCCAGCGAGTAACCATCCTGAAAACCTTTCTATTTCAAATACACATGTTCATTTCTTTCCAGGTCCGTCTCCTGTAGCATAGCTGTTTGTTCTCTACATTTTCAATATAGTTCACTACTCTTTCTTTTTTATATTTATCTGTAAAACCATTCAGATTGAAAGATATTACGGAAAGCATCATTTTGTTATATAGTCATTATTACCACCTTTTATGTACAACTGCCTTTTTGTTAAATGTCTAGTTCCAGCTGTTACATGCATGTACTGTTTGGCAGGTTGGTCTTATACAGATGTTCTTCATCTCACATTGCTGCAGTCCTAACAATTGGGTAGTCCGCTGTCCTCGTTCGGCCCGAATATCAAAGTATAAGGCTGACGTCGGTCAGGGCGCATTTGACTGACGTCAGTACGTCAGGGTACAAATGCGCATGACCGGCGCCATATCCTCAGTCTTTTTTGCCGCATGGTCCGATGCAGAAGCAGTGTTGCAAGTGCCGGTTGGCGTTCTGAGATTTTTCGATTTAGAAGTTTCAGACCGAGTTCAAAGTTGGCTAAGTACCCGTTAGAATATTTTAGTTTTTCTTGCCTCAGTCATTTACCGGATGTCAGAAAAAGTTAATAATTGCATTTCTTGTGGGAAACAGATACCGCATAAAGATTATCATACTTTGTGTATTCCTTGCTTAGGGCCTGAGCACGACGTTGTTGGCTGTTGCTCTTGTGCTAGATTTAATAAACGCACTATAAAGAGAAGGTTGGATTGTGCGAGGTTAGTCTTTGGGAAGCGGTGTAACTATAAAATGCCGTCGGATGCTCCGACGCCCGCTTCTTCAAAGAAGCGCAAGGACAAGGCAGTTAAGCCTAGGCTAGAAGAACCGTCTGTACCAGACGCCGGTTCTTTAGAGGTGTCGGTGGAGCCGGTGGCTCCACCGGAGGTTTCTTTGTGTTCCCAGGGGGAGACCTTGTTATTGCAAGATGTGGCCTCTCAGGAGACTAGTCAGGCTGAGGGGGCTTCTCATGTGGCTAGGCCCTCTCCTTCTGTTTCAGGGGCAGGCCAGGTTTAGCTTCAGTTAGTGTTACCCCTAGCTCTTCAGGTACTGTGCCCAAGAAGCATATGCTTAAAATGGCAGAAGATTTGATTACTTTGATTAGGGGTTCTATGCCCCCTCCTGATAAGAGGCCTAGGATGGAGCCTGAGCTGGGGGGTTTTGAGCAGGCTTCAGATGTTTCAGAGTCTTCGGCTGAAGACCTGCAGGAGTACTCTCCTTATTCTGATTCTGATGTGGATGATTCTACTCCTTCTGCTACTCCTCCTGAGGATTTTTCTTTTTCAGAAACTCTTCATTCCATGAGGGAGCATTTTAAGTGGGAAGGTCAGGACTTCTCTGATTCCAGGAAAAGGCTTAGGGAATTTCTGTTGTTACCCCAGCATAGGCCTTTGGCTATACCTCCTGTTTTGGCTGTAGTGGAAGATGTTTTTATGGAAGCTTCTCTTAATCCTGATTCTTTGCCTCCTGCTCCTGTTAAGCCGGATAGGTATCACAGGGTGCCTGAAGCTCATAAGTATCTTTTTAAGAGTCCTAGGGCAGACCCAGAAACTGTTAGCCATGGGCCTAAAGGTGTTAAGGCTTCTGTTGTTAAGAATCCGGTTCCTGCAGACAAGGAGGCTAGGGCCTTGGATAGGTGGGGCAAGAAAGTCTATACTTCTTCCACTCTTGCTATGAGGGCTCTGAATTGCCAGTTTCACATGTTGAAATACCAAAATTATCTCCTTTCACAATTGAAATCTAAGGTTGATGCTCTAGCAGTAGGTATTGATTGTAAGGAGTTGCAAGATTTAGTGCATGTTTCTGAACAGGTGGGTAAGCATTCTTTGCAATGTGGTTTTGATGCTGTACAGGCCTCGTCTAGGGTGGCTGCCACTGGGTCAGTTCTTCGCAGGCACGCCTGGCTGAGGGATCAGAATTTGTCTGAACATGTTAAAACTAGGATTTTAGATGCTCCTTTACAATCTGACGTGTTGTTTGGTCCTCCTGTTGAGACAGTTTTAAAGAAAATGGAAGACAAGGCTAAGTCTATGCAGACTGTTAAAGATTTTTTGCAAGTCCAGCCTCCAAAGTTTAATAGAAATTGGCCTACTAACGGGTGGACGTATCCTTCTTATGATTCACAGTCTAGGGGTAGATCTAGACGTGGTAAGGGCAGAGCTCAGGGCTCTTTCAGGCCTAGAACAGGGAGTTCTCCTGCACAGGCTTCGGGTGAGGGCAGGGGTCAGTCCTTTCGTAAGCAGACCCAATGACCTACCTTTTCAGCTGCCAGAGCCTGCTCATCTGGCAGCACCTTTGGGGGGAAGGTTGGCCCTTTTCAAAGAAAATTGGAGTTTAATTACCCAGGACGGATGGGTATTGGATATCATACACCACGGCTACAGGTTTTATTTCCATACCTTGCCTCCTTTCAAAGGCATGCCAGACGTTCCTCCTCAACAAAGAATAGAGGCTCACAAGCAGGTTTCTCTGTTGCTCCGACTAGGGGCCATACAGCCGGTCCTTCTGCCAGAAGTGGGCCTAGGATTTTATTCTCGCCTGTTCCTAGTACCAAAGAAGGGGAACACGTGGGGACCAATTTTGGATTTATTTATCCTCAACACTTATCTGGACATTCCCAAGTTCAAAATGTTGACGTTGCAGCAGCTTTTACCTCTGCTGGGCAAAGATCATTGGATGGTAACTTTGGATCTCAAGGAGGCTTACCTTCATGTTCCTATCAGACTAAGTTGCAGAACGTATCTGCGTTTTCGAGCTGGGAATTCTCACCATCAGTTCTCTGCATTGCCCTTTGGCTTATCTACTGCGCCCAGAGTGTTCACGAAGGTTCTGGCTCCAGTGATAGCTTTCTTCAGACTAAAAGGAATACAGATCTATCCTTATTTGGACGACTGCCTAATTCTGGCTCAAGGAAGAGAAGAGCTCCTTCATCATTTGGAATATGTGATAGCAGTGCTAAGATGCCTAGGGTATTCTGTGAACGAAATAAAGTCCAGTCTAGTACCCTCTCAAGACATGTGCTTTCTGGGTGTGAGACTGAATACAGCATCCCAGATGGCCTTTTTAACCCCGGACAAACAAAAGAGTCTATCCCTTTACTTCCATCAACTATCTCATCAGTCCGGGCTGACTGCAAGGACAGTCCTTCAAGCCTTAGGGTTCATGGCATCTTGTATTCTGGTGCTTCCCAATGCCAAACTGCATATGAGGAAGCTACAATGGTATCTCAAAAATGTATGGACACAGCACTGCCAGGATCTGGACACTGTCATTCAAATACTACCTTGCATTCAAAAGGAATTTTTGTGGTGGGCTCAGGAATGTCACCTAAACAAGGGACTCTCTGTGACCCGGCCAGAGGCGAGTCAGATTTTAACGACAGATGCCTCAGACAAAGCTTGGGGAGCTCATCTAAATGGAAAGTGGATACAAAACAAGTGGCCTGTCAGACTACAACATCTACATATCAACATGAAGGAGATGTTAGCAGTCCAGTTTGCATTTATTGCTTTCAAGGAATTACTTCTTCCAGGGCAGGTGTTGATTCTAACAGACAACACAACTGTCATGTGGTACATCAACAAGCAAGGGGGGGAACGCATTCTTATCCTCTATGCAGGCAAGCAATGATTTTGTGGGAGACTGCTCTCAGTTTACAGCTCAATCTTCTGGCAAGGTTTCTGCCAGGAGCACAGAACTCCTTAGCAGATGTGTTGAGCAGACGAATTATGGATCCCCACGAGTGGAAATTGGATCCTCATGTATTTCAGAAATTGACAGTGTCATGGGGAACTCCAGACATAGATCTGTTCGCTTCTCCACTAAACCATCAGCTGCCAAAGTTTTGCACAAAAGGTTTCATCCCACAGCTTGGAGAGTGGATGCTCTTTCTTTCAATTGGAGCAATCTTCATGTGTATGCCTTTCCACCTCTGCCTCTCCTCCCAAAGGTACTTCTGAAAGTCAGACAGGACAAGCCAAGGATGATCTTAATAGCTCCGGATTGGCCTCGACAACACTGGTACCCATTACTGAGAAGTCTGGTACGGAAGCCTCCATGGCCTTTGCCTTGATTCCACACCTGTTGTCAGGAGGACAGCCATTTGCTCAATGTCAAGCTTCACTCTCTGCACCTAACAGCCTGGCATATTCTGTTTTGAGCCATAGTGGGCCTCCACTTCCTCAGCAAGTTTTGAATGTTATTTTGGAAGCTAGGAGGCCTAGTACAAGGAAAGTGTACGCAGACAAATGGAAGAGATTTTTGTTTTGGAGTGCAGCAAAAGGTTTTGATGTTTCTGAGCCTAATTTGTGTGTGGCTCTTCAATATCTTACTGAGTTACTAGACAAAGGTTTGTCTTTCTCTTCTATTAAAGTTCATGCTGCAGCAATTTCAGCTCACTATGATTGCAACCCACCATTGTTTTCTCATCCTTTGTTCAAGCAATTTCTTAGAAGGGCAAAGAATATAAGACCCCCACGAAGAGCTCCTACTCCTGCTTGGGATCTCAATTTTGTGTTGGAGAAACTCACTCTACAACCTTTTGAGCCTGCAGCTACTGCTGAGTTGAAATATTTATCGTGGAAGACTGCTTTTTTGTTGGCCATTACCTCTGCAAGAAGGGTTTCTGAATTACAGGCCCTTATGGCGGTTGAGCCTTTCTTGATTTTCCATAAGGATAGGGTATCATTACGTACTAATCCTTCCTTTATGCCTAAGGTGGTTTCTAGTGTGGCTTTAAACCAAACTATTCATTTGCCTACTTTTTATGCAAATCCCCAAAATAAAGGGGAAAAGATTTTGCACACTTTAGATGTCCACAGGCAGTTGCGTTATTATTTGGACAGAACTAAAGGTTTCAGGCAGTCTCAGCAGTTGTTTGTTTCTTTTGCTTTGAGTTCTCAGGGCAAGCCTGTATCAAAACAAACTATTTCTAAGTGGATTGGGTTTTGCATTGCTTTCTGTTATTCCCATCATGGCAAGGAGATTCCAGCTGGGATTAGGCCTCATTCCACTAGGGCTACTGCCACTTCAACAGCTTTTTGAGGGAGTGGCAACCAAGGATATTTTGGAGGCAGCTACTTGGAGTTCTGTGCATACTTTCTCTAAGCATTATCGCCTGCCACTTTACTCTAAGTCCAGGGCTGGTTTTGCCACTGCTGTTTTGCAGGGCACTTTGGCAGCTCCTGCTTCCTTGTAGTTAGCCATCCTCCCTTATCTCTGCTTTGGGATTCTACCCAATTGTTAGGACTGCAGCAATGTGAGATGAAGAACATAGTACAGTTTTGTGCCTACCATAAATGTAGATGTTCGAAGATCCACATTGCTGCAGTCCAATTACCTCCCTCCTTCCCCTCTGTTGTTAGAGGTGGTTGTGTGGGTTGGGTTGTACATTTTGTGTATATTGTATATATTGTACATATAGTTAGTGCACGGGTGGTTGGTTGGTTGTTTGCTGTCTTTTGGTTTTGACCTTTCTTTTTAGGGTCTTCTGACATCTGGGGCAAGAAAAGACTGAGGATATGGCGCCGGTCATGCGCATTTGTACCCTGACGTACTGACGTCAGTCAAATGCGCCCTGACCGACGTCAGCCTTATACTTTGATATTCGGGCCGACCGAGGACAGCGGACTACCCAATTGTTAGGACTGCAGCAATGTGGATCTTTGAACATCTACATTTATGGTAGGCACAAAACTGTACTTTGTTTCTTGCATCAATTTGAGCACATGCCACATCTTTCATATTTTTTAAGCCCTCAAACAGAACCAGCATTCCTCCCAACCCCCCCCCTTAAAACCTGTTAACTTAATAGTACCACACAAAAGTATGTACATCTTCAAATATTGATGTTTTTGCTTCCTAATAAGAACAAATGTTCTGAGTTGATAGCCATACAGACAGGCTAGGGTTAACGGAAAAAAAGGTTAGTCATCCTAAGACATGGTACAGCTTGTTAGTATGTGCTATTTGATTTTGTCTGTCTTTATAACTCTCCCAGCTAAGAAAACACTTGAACACTTTCAGTAAATGCTTTCTCCAAGCCATTTCTCTTTATCAAATTGTATTATAATGACCTGCAAACCAGACACAAAACTGCTAAGGATACATTGTTGACTGGAAAAGAATCTTAAGTATTCTTTTTCATTTACATGCTTTGTAATAAACTTGTTACTTTACTGGATAATGCCTAGGGTCTTAACCCAGTCATTTCCCTATGCACGCATGGGAAAAAGCACATAGATTTTTCTTTTGTCTTACTCTCTTAACCAGACCTTTCTTCTGTCCCTCCCCTCCTCTTCCTCTCCCCTCTTTTTTATATACATAGCAGTGCCTATATTTCTTAAAACTGAATAAAGAAAAAGAAGTAAAAAACAAAAAAAAAAAACAAAAGCATCTGTTTATATTAGTATCCCCATTACATTTCAAAAAAATTGAAAAAGCTTTGAGTCTAATTGGTTTTGTCTCATCTTTAAAGCTCTCCCAGCTGGGAAAACCCTTGATTGCTTTCAGAGAACATTATGTCCTAGCCGATTTCTCTCTCTTTTTTTTTTCTTTTCCCTCAGCCAATCCCCTTCTAACAGATTGTCTCCAGTTTTTCTTTATCAGATTGTCTCCATGGAGACATGAGAATGAGACAGCCAGTTTCTCTTTATCAGATTGTTTCAGTGGAGACTGCTGCAGAATTGCTACTACGTATACATGCATTTGCTAGAAGAAAAGCCTCATAATATTCAGTATTCTTTTTTCGTTTACTTGCTCAGTCTTCAATCTAAGGTCCATAACCCAGTCATTTCCCCAAGAATGAGAAAAAGCATATTAATTTTAACTTTAACTTTGTCATGCCTTTTTAGCCAGGCTCTTTTTTTATATTGTATTTGCTTATGTTTGTCAAAATTGTACAAGAAGATAGACAGAGTGGAGAAAACGAAAAACAGCAGCACCTGTTTACAATACCTATTACATTTTAAAAATAGCATGTAAAGAAAATCATACACCACAAATACAGTACTATTAAGAAAAGAAAATGTTTTTTTTTTTAATTTATTTAGCGTTCTCCCTTCTTTTCCCCTCCCCAAAGCATTTTTCCAAACATTGATGACATGAAGGAGGGCATATACTTGAGTCCCCCACAAATCCAACAGATTTTGAAGAAGTCCAATATTTCCAGATTTTCTTGCTCTGTCATATGTCACAGATATAATTACTGCATTTTAATCCCAGATTAAGTTGCTAGTTTTATTAATGTTCTTCTCCATCACCTATATCCTGTCTCTGCTTCATTTCCAACATACTCTTGACTTTCTAGCTAACTCTCATACTCCCTTCCCTTCTCTCTAAAAATTTTCCATTGAGATACTGGAAAAGGTTTCACAGGTACAAATCTCTCTGGGATCTTTACCAGAAGAACAAGCAGCAGAATCTCCTTTTTCACAGCTCACTTTTTGTTGGACAAATTTTTGTATGTCCTCCTTAGCATGCACTTCGTCAAAACATGATTTTGTCCCTCCAGGGAAGAATACCTTAAAGACAACTGGATACAGCAGTTTGAGTCTCACATCTGCATCTCGACATTCCCTAAGTAGTGGAATGAATTTATTCTTTTGCCTGGTGTACATTGAGTAATCATTCAACACAAGCACTCTGCTGTATCCCACTTTTAGTATTTTGTCCTTCTGCCACAGTTTTGTCAGAATCCTCTCCTTCTGCTGGTAGGATTGCATCTTTACTGTTAAAGGTCTAGGTTGCTTTCTTATACCTAGGTTTGGAGCAAAACACTATGTACCCTTTCAACTAACAGCTTCTGCTGTAGAATACCAGTCTAATTGCTTATTTGTTCTTTCATAAAATTAATGCGGCCTGTTCCTTCCAGCTTCTCTGGTATAGCTAAAATTCTGAGGTTTTCCATACATGCTCTGTCCTCTAATTTTATTATTTTTTGAAACATCTCTTCCCGAGCAGTCTCATATTCAGCCAGCCTTTTCTTCATTTCAACCTTGGATTTTTGCAGCTGTATAATCTCATCTGAATATGTAGAGCTTCTTCCATTTTCCAGCCTTTTGTTGTTTGTGTTGATATACTCCATCAGTGTTTTGTTTATTTTAACTAGGTCTTTATGCAGTTGTCTTGTGTCTTCCTGTAGGTTATTGGAAGTCATGTCTGAAGGTTGTATTGCTTTTTGCTGAACAGCTGCAGAACTTTCCCCAGTCAGTGTTTCTTCCTCACTATTTGTATCTGATTTTTTTTGCAGGTCTTCTGTATTTCTTTATCCCTGGCATCCAGGTAGTGCACCTACTAGCCAGTTATGAGACTTTGCCATGCTAACTAGTTATGCATCCCTGTGTGGTCGTCTTCAACAACAAATAGCTTTCAGCCACACGAGACTGAGCATTGACAAGTCTGCAATGCTCTTTGATGTCTGGGGTTGCATGCATGCTACACTGAATGGATCAGTGTGCTTCTACTCTTGGCCGACAGGGCTGGGTAATCCGCGCAACTGCATTTGTGAAGCTTGGCAGGATGAATGTGTTTTTATGGGAACAAATAGATGCTTCCCCTAAATCAAGGAGACAACGTTTGTCTTTTCGGCTTTTTCCCGGTTAGGGTTCGCCACAGCGGAACTCCGGTCCGCTAATGATTGGCAGTAGATTTTTATGGTGCCGAGTTGCCATCCCGACGCCCAATCTTCAGCGAAGGCACGCCCATTCACGCATGTCTTTCTGAGGCCACTCGACCACGGGGAGGACATGCAGACTCCAAACAGAAGGCACTCCAGCCGAGAATCGAACAGGAGAAACTCTTGCTGTGAGGCAACAATGCTACCGCTGTACCACCGCGGCTTTATATGTTACAAATTTATATACCTATTCCTCTTCTAGTGCCAGCCTTGAAGGATGTATAGTCGGCTGCCTGTAACAACCCTGATTTACAAACGTCAGTTACCCAAAAAATTAGGTAGGCGTTACAAAGTTTTTCAAGCTAGTTGGACCCTGCACCAATGTCAACATCTACACCGGCAGGCAATAGCGTCCTGGTGACAGCCAACCCATCCTCAGTGGACAAGGAGGGAAAGATTTTGGACTGATTTGATAAGAGAATTTTTTCTTCCACTTTGGCATGTAGGATTTTAACTGTCAGGCTCATATGTGGAAGTGTATGCTTTTTTACATAGACATTCTGAGAGACCCAGCTACCAGTCTTCCCCGTAAAGGTAGTACCTATTTCAGTATTGTTGTTTCCGACATTTTAAGTATCTAAACACGCCTCAAGAGTGTGTGTGATTATGCAAATACTTTGTCTAGGGCCTCTGCTACTATTGCTGTTTTGAGAGGTATGCCTGGGTACCAAATGAAAAGTTTTTTGATGAGGAAAAGTCTAAAATTTTGAATTCAGCCTTAGACAAAGAGGTTTTATTTAGCTATTCTACTACTCTGGTCATCAGACAATTTGGTGAGAGAGGAAAATTAATTCAGAGAGTTTCTGTGATTTTTCAGCCAATGTACAGATCTTCCAGACAGTCTTTCACACCTAAGAATACAAGTAGTCCCAGTCTTCTCTGGCCAAACAGGAAAACAAAAGGAGCTGACAGAGAAGGTAAGCAATAAGAAACGAGGATCCTTTCTAAGAAAGGGACAGTCTGCAACTTCACAATGACTGTCAGCATCCCCCATTCTCTCAAAACCTGTTCCAGCAACTGGCTTCGTACATTCCCCTTTGGCAGTGGAGTGTGACAGACTCATGGATGTTAAAGATGGTTCATGAAGGATACAGTTAGCACCTGCTCCAAAAGTCTCCTTTTAGGGAAGTTCCTCCCTACCCTCCGTATCAAGCAGTATTTTTTCTTCAGGTTCTTCAGCACATGCTCACACTAGAGCCAGGACCCTTCAGAGGGGCAAAGCTTCTGTTACAGAATGTTTCTGGTACCAACAAAAGTCTTCTAGGAGACCATTTTTAGATCTTTCCTTCCTAAATCTGCATGTAGTAGTTATAAAATTCAGGATGCTGATTCTTCAGTCTGTTAACTTCTACTCCAGAGGGACGCTTTATGGAAGCACTGGACATAGAATATGTGTACTATTACATTCCCATAGTTAAAGGCTTCATGAAAGTAATCAGATTTTCTGTGTTTAGTTACACTGTCCATTGTCTACATTACACGTTGGGTTATGTACTTCATGAATTGTTTACAAAGTGTATCTCCAGTCATAGCATTGCAAACTGAATGGCATTCACATTTTCCTAATGTAGAAGACTTGCTTGTCTTTGCAGAGTCATCACACAGATGTAGTCCATAACAATGGATTTTTTCTCTTCTTACAAAATCTGGGATTCCACATAAACGTTCAGAAATCCTCACTGACCAGGTCACACAGGATTGTCTTTTCTGGATGCCTTTATACACTCTGCTGCAAAAGAACTTTTTGATGCAGGTGGTGGGAAGTCCAAATGAAGTGTTAACAGCTTCCCACTGCTCTTTTGTGGTGACCACTGATTGCTGTTAGTGCTCTAGTATGTAACTAGAGCTTAATAGTAGTAAGAGGCACTTAATAAATGTTTAAGAACCTTTCCAGTGTCAGAAAGGTGCATAACAAACATACCTTTTCCCCATATTCAGAGCATAATTATAGTGATCCATGCACTACAAGTCATTATATTTAAAAAACAAATATACTTCCAGACCCTGGCTGCATTCACAGCTGCAGCTGTAGAAGTGAAGTTTGCACAGACTTACTGAGGGCTTCTGCCCTGGAACCACCTTTTCTACAACTGGCCCTGCTCAGAAGGGTGCACAGAAGGTTGCTATAGCTTGAGCTTGTGTGCGAGTGGTGGGGCTGGAAACAGAGGTAATTATTTCTTAAATTATCATTGCAGTCAAACCTCAGAAATGTGCACAGATGTCACTGTAACTTGTTTGGGGCTGGGAAAATGTGGTCTTTGTTTCTGTAGTTCTCACATTTGAACCATAGAGGTATTATCTACAGAAGGTCGCTATGGGCCTTTGTGGGGCTGTGGCACTTTAGTCATTATTTCTTTAACTTTTCACACAATCATGTCTCACGGGTCTGTATACAACATTACTGTAGCTTATGTAGGGTCAGTGAACTCTCTGTGAACAACAGGCTGGAATACATAACTCTGGTCATTGTTCTTTTTTCTCACAATCACCTACTAGAAGTGTGTACAGGTTGCTAACTTTTTGGCAGACTGGGTAAGGAGGCACATTGTGAGTATACATCTGTGATCACAAGTTAAAATATGTTACTGTTATTCTGGTTATCAGATGAACGCACATATGGTGGTAGCTGTATTTTAGGGGGTGGGATACGAGGCAAGCCATTTGATGTTTTACGCCAGTAATGAAGTATATGACTGAGCCTATTTATTCATTCATTTTCATCCTAATCTAATAACAGAGGTATACACAAGAGGTGACTGTCTTCTTCTTTTTTTTTTTTTACAACTGGGAGAGAGATGTTGTTTTAAGATACAGTAGATATATCTTTCCAAGCATTTATCTTCTCAGTTTATTGGGAACCACTTTTTTGTCAACTTTGATCGATAAGCCTTGGGCACAACTTATTTCTTCTTTGAAAAAAAAAAAAAGACTGAATTTCTTTAGTTAGTTGTGATTTTTGTCCAGGTTACAATTATAACAAAAGGCAGGGGGAAAGCTCTAAAATGTATTTCACACCGTCTAGAATCCCATACCTTCTGAGGCCCAAGCAGCCTGCAGACTGTTTAATTCTGTTATTTCCTCCACAGTTACTGTACTGCAGTCTTGTCAGTTTAGGGAGTGGTGAAAGGATACAGGAACAAATGAAGAGCAAGAATTAATTTCTTTCTCTGGGCACAATTTTTTTCAGGTCATATTTGTCTCAAAAGGTTGGGGGGAAAGCTCTAAAATAGAACGCAAGAGCATCTGGAACCCATTGGCTTCTGGGGGTGGGGTTGGGGCTGAGACGCTGGCTTCCTTTCATTATTTCCTCTGGTGTAAATTTGGCCGTTTAAGACGTGCTGAAGCAATGCAGGAAAAATCAATATGGGAAACCAAGACAAAAAAGTTATCTGAATGGTGTCACAGGACCAAGATGGGGGGAAAGTAAGGAAGTAAGGGGCACAACAAGGGTATGGGGGGGTACAGTGGACAGCGGGGGGGGGCAATGGAGTCCTTTTCCCAGTCACTCCGTACATCAAAGACCAAAGTCAAAATGCTCAGTAATGCCATGGATCGTCCCATTCAAGTACATCACACAACATAACCATGTTTGTTACTCTTTATAACACTAACATCTGGATAAGAAAAAATTTGCAAGATGTTTGGTTCTGTCAGATTTCTGGTCTTTAACAATCCTTTTGATTGTACATTTATTACCAAGTGTCATGTACCTGGCTGCTTAATAGTGTTCAACATGCCCTTGCAGGCACACTCCTCAAGCTGTTTAACTTAAGCTAAGTTATTGGCTTTGTCCCTGATGAGTAGTGCACTGCAGTGGTGATCCCTTCAGTAAGGGTGGCCCTACAACTGACCTGGGTAGTTAAAGCCCTGTCAGCCTTCCAAATCACATCTGCAGAAACTATGGCATATATTCTAGCTAACCTCATAAACTGTGATATCAAGACTCTTATTTGACGTGAACCCCAACAGTTTGGCTTTGTGAAGGGTCGATCCTGTCTATTAAACCTTGTAAACTTCTTCAAAGGGTTCAGAGGCTGTAGATGGTGGCCATGCAGTGCATGTATCTTGACTTGGTGAAGGACTTCAGCAGTCCCTCATACTGGCATCATGCAAAAGCCAATTGTTGTAAAAATCAACTCACGTTTGGTAACATGGATAGCAAACTGGCTGAAAGACAGGGCCCAGACAAGTGTGAGTTGCAGACGCCTCATCTGTAAGTATGAAAGGGATCAAGGGTGTCCCTCAGGGCTCAGTGCTGGAAAATCTTCTTTTTGGTATTTACTTCTCTGATCTCCAAGTGGAGAGCTAGGACCTCTGGCTAACAAGTTTGCAGATGACAGCAAACTGGAGGAGGAGGATGATTAGTCACAGCATGACATCTAAACTCTTTTCAGTGAATTCTGCGTAGTAAACCCTTGGATTACTAAAAATTAGCTCAAATCTAAATTTCTAAAAAGTGTAGTATCACTTTTGGTAGACTATCCCTCCCCTCCTTGTATTGTATACACCACCCCTCTCTTTCTCATACTGTACAACACACAATTACAAAAATGAGAGTTTTGTCAGGGATCTAGATACATAGGCTGATATTGCTCTGTCCTTTGACCATCATGTGACAACAGTTGTCAGTAAATCCTTTTATTTAGGCCACCTAGTTGCCAAAGGAATTTTATTGTGGTCTGAAAAAGTAATCACTTCCTTATACTTAGCATTGATCAGGACAATTATTGAGTACAGTGCTCCCTTTGGGAGTATACCTCATTTATCCTATCAAACAATTAGCAAGACCCTTAAGGTTCTTAACTAAAACGATCACAGGCCTAAAGTCCTTGAGCAGTGAAGATGTGCTGGAAGTGACTTTTGAGGAGAGATCTGTCTTGCTTGCTGCACCATTAGAGACCCAGTCATCCTGGACCTCCTGCGTCTCTCAAGTCTAATATCTTCACCAGTACTCAAACCAAGGACCTAAATCTTCACCAGCAGATAAATACAGCAAAGTGGAGAAGCATGTTTATAACACAACACTTCCAAAACCTTTAGAACAAACATTATCTGTATGTTAAGCAATGCAGTTGGGTATCCACAGATTTACTCAGGGTTTTAGTGGTATGGTACTCCTGGAGATGGAAGTGCTACCTGAAGAAAGGTCCTGGCAGAATGTGACTGGTCATAAGATTTGCTGGTCTTGGAATAACTGTGACTCTGAACTGTTTTTTATGGCTTACTGCCATACCTTGTCAGGAAATTTCTGTCTACCTTCGTAATGGTCACAAATAGATAGCAGGAAGTCGGTTTAACAGTACGAATGAACAGTTAAATACAGCAAAATGATTATTACACTAGAAATCAGTCTAGCTTCAGTCAGATGTACGGCTGTGGCAAAGTCTACCTAAAACAGGTTATTAGGAGAGTTAAAGCCTATCTTTTACTCAGTGGGCGAAAACAGTAAACATGCAGGTCTGTGCCAACTTATAAACATACCTGTTAACTGTACAAAGTATTATGTGAATATAATGTTTTATTGTACATGTTCTTCGTGTTTCACTGTTGCAGTCATCACTTGTGGGATGTCCTTCAAGGATGCATCTGCAGTCCTTACAAATGGGTTGTCCTGTCGTCAGGCAGCCCTTCGATCGGCCGGATTCCAAAGTCTGGGTCTGGCCTCGGCTGATGTCGCACTTCACCCGACGTCATAGCTGCAGTTCTTCGGGTATAAAGGTATCAGCCGACGCCATTTTCCCCAGTCTTTCTTGCCGCGTGGCGCCCGAAGCAGAAGCTGTTCGCAAGTGCCGGTCGGTCAGAACCAGAGATTACTACTACCGAAGACTTCTAAAAAGCTAAGTACCCCGTTGGGGACTCTTTCTTGCCTCAGCCGATGTCAGAAAAAGTGAGTAACTGTTTAACTTGTGGGAAACAAATACCTCATAAAGATTTCCACTCTTACTGCCTACCTTGTTTAGGCCCAGACCACGACGTAGCAGCTTGTCTAGCCTGTGCTTCTTTCAACCGACGGACGCTTAGATGTCGGTCGGAATTTGCTGAGGAGTTTTTCGGCTCCGCTTTTGCTTACATTATGCCGTCGGAAACTCCGACTACGCAAATAACTAAAAAGCGCAAGGAAAAGGACCGACACTCGCGGTCCGCGGTTTCGGCCGAAACCGCGGTTAAGCCAACCGCGAGTGTCTCGGTTTCGGCTGAAACAGAGTCCACGGTTCTTCCTTCGGCCGAAAGCTTGCCTCCTACCGAGGCCTCATCCAGCATGGCTGAATCTGCTACTGAACTCCCACCTGCTCTTGCAGGTTCACAGGATTTATCTGATACTATTCCTTTAGATATTTCTACTCCAGCACGTGGAGCTGCTAGGCCCCCTGCATCCATGTCGATTAAGGCTTTTGCCAGGGCTAAAGCAGCAAAATCTACCAAAACTGTGCCTGCTAAGACCCCTCTCACAGGCCTAGCTCTAGTTCTCAAATGCTTAGTCTAGCAGAGGATCTCATTTCTTTGATCAGGGGATCCCAACCCCACCCAGACAGGGCCTCTCACCCACCTCCAGAGAAGAGGCCTAGAGCAGAACCCCCTGTGCCAGTTTCTTCAGATGACTCCTCTGATGATTCAGATAATACAAATCCTCCAGAGGGCCCTTATTCTCCTTATGAGGACTCTGATGCAGAAGAGTCCATTCCTTCTGCCTCTCCGCCTGAGGAATTTTCTTTTGGGGAAACCTTGCATGCTATGAGGGAACAATTTCAATGGCAGGGCCAAGATTTTTCAGACTCTAGGAAAAGGCTTAGAACCTTTTTGCATTTGCCACAGCATAGGCCTTTAGCCATTCCTCCAGTACTTACTGTTGTGGATGATGCATTTAATGATGCTTGTACTGCTCCTGATTCTCTTCCCCCGGCCCCTGCTAAGCCCGATAGGTACTACAGGGTTCGGACACACATTATCATTTGTATAAGGCTCCTTTTGCAGATCCTGAAACTATCTCCCAGGGACCCAAGGCTGTAGCAGCTACCTCTGCCAAAAAAACCCTCCCCTCTGAAAGGGAATCTAGGGCCTTAGAGAGATGGGGTAAAAAAGTTTACACTTCTGCTACTCTTTCAGCTAGGGCTTTAAACTGTCAATTCCACATGATTCAGTATCAGGAATTTATGTTAGATCAGTTAACTAAAAAACTGTCCTCGGATGAACCATTAGACAAAAAATCTGTTCAGGAAATGGTACATAACATTCAGCAGGTCAGTAATCATTCCTTAAAATGCGGCTATGATGCACTGGAGGCTTCTTTTAGATCAGCTATGACTGGTACAGTGATCAGAAGGGTATGCATGGTTAAAAGAGCAGTCCTTACCAGACCATGTTAAATCAAAGCTCCCAGATGCTCCTATGGATAAGCTCAATTTGTTTGGCTCCCCAGCACAGCAGGTGCTGAAGAAGGTGGAGGAGAAAGCAAAATCTGTCCAGACAGTCAAGGATTTCTTGCAGGTCCAGCCTCCAAGGTTTAGTAGGAACTGGCCTTCCAAGAATTGGTCCTTTCCAGACACCTCCAGAGCCCAGAGAGGCAGGAACAGGTGCTCAAGAGGCAGGGGTCAATCCAGAGGTGCCTACAGGGGACGTCAATGGCAGACTAACAACCAGCGAGGTACTGCCACAGATCCAGCCACCACCACTTCCACAGGACAATCACAGTGACTTGGCTCTGGCACCGCCTACCAGGGAACAACTAGAAGCACCCTTAGGCGGAAAGCTAGCCTTATTTTCAGTAAACTGGCACTGCATAACAGGAGACAAATGGATTTTACAGACAATAGACCAAGGTTACAGGTTTCACTTCCATACTCTACCAGGGAAGAGAGAAATGCCAAACCTACCTCCAAATCAGAAAACAGAAGCTCTACAACAAATAAATCACTTACTAAGCATGAGAGCTATAGAAAGGGTACCGTCTATGGAACAGGGGCAAGGATTTTACTCCAGACTCTTCCTGGTACCAAGAAAAGAAAACCAATGGAGACCTATTCTAGACCTGTCCGCTCTAAACACATACCTCATTGTTCCAAAATTCAAAATGCTGACCCTACAGCAGCTTCTTCCCATGCTGGGCAAGGAGTCTTGGCTGGTAACTCTAGATCTCAAGGAGGCATACCTGCATGTCCCCATACGACCAAATTGCAGAAGATACCTCAGATTTCTTGCAGGATCAGAGCATTATCAATTCTCAGCATTGCCCTTTGGCTTGTCTACTGCGCCCAGAGTATTCACGAAATGCCTGGCATCAGTAATGGCTCATTGCAGGCTTCAGGGAATTCAAATTTACCCTTACCTGGACGACTGCCTGTTACAAGCGGACAACAAAAACAAATTAACAAAAGATTTGAAAAAGGTCATTTATCTACTGCAAGCCCTGGGATACACAGTCAATATAAAGAAGTCAAGGCTGGTACCATCCCAAAGGATAACCTTCTTGGGTGCAGAGCTGGACACATCAAACCAAATGGCATTCCTAACAGCAGAAAAACAGAAGCACCTCCCTCTCTACTTCATGGCATTAACAAAGCAGAACCAGCTAACAGCAAGAAAAGTCCTGCAAGCCTTGGGTTTCATGGCATCCTGCATAATATTGGTTCCACATGCCAGACTGCATATGAGAAAGTTACAGTGGTACCTAAGGAATTTATGGTCTCAGCACAAGCACAGCCTAGAAACCCTAATTCCAATAATTCCATGCCTGAAGCAAGAATCCCAATGGTGGGCTCAGGCCTGTCAATCGAACAAAGGACTGCCCTTCCACAGACCTCAACCAAGCCAGACCATCACAACGGACGCCTCAGACCTCGGTTGGGGGGCACACATGTTGGACAACTGCATACAAGGTTTATGGACTCAAGACCAGCTGCACCTGCACATAAATCAAAAGGAGATGCTGGCAGTAAAACTGGCAATTCAGACATTCAGACCATTTCTTCGACAGGGTCAATTGCTGATAAGGACGGACAACACCACAGTTATGTGGTACATCAACAAACAAGGAGGCATGCATTCATACCCTCTATGCCGGATGGCAATGGACCTCTGGAATGTGGCCCTGAGCTTCAACATTCAGTTACAAGCAATATTTGTACCAGGAAAAGAAAATATACTGGCAGACATCCTAAGCAGAACTACCACGGATGCCCACGAATGGATGCTGCATCCAGACATCTTCAAAACCATTAGAGGGAAATGGGGACTACCAGAAATAGACTTATTTGCATCCCCACACAACCACCAATTGAAAAAATTCTGCACGAGGGCATACCACCCACTTGCTTGGAAGATGGACTCCCTATCCTTCAGTTGGCAAAACCTGACAGCATATGCATTCCCACCTCTTCCTTTGATGCACAAGGTGCTATTGAAGATCAAAGAAGACCGTCCAAGGATCATCCTGATAGCTCCAGACTGGCCGAGGCAGCATTGGTACCCATTACTGAGGAGTATGTCTCGGGAACAAATATGGCCTCTGCCCCTAGTTCCCTTACTGCTAACACAGAGCTAACTTCAAAACCCTGCATCCAAACCTAAAAACACTGCAGCTGGCTGCCTGGAACATTGCATAAGGCAAAATAACCCAGATTTATCTCAAAGGGTTAAAGACATTATCTTGGAGGCTCGCAGACCCTCAACAAGAAAAAAATATTCAGCAAAATGGAAAAGATACCTCATTTGGAGTGCAGCAAAAGGAGAAAATGTGTCACTGGTAAACATAGCTAACATCCTGGAATACTTGGCAGAGCTCTTCCACAATGGCCTGTCCTATTCTTCCATTAAGATTCATGCATCAGCTATTTCAGCAGAATACAACATGGACCCACATCCTCTGCTCAGGCAGTTTCTGAGAGGAATTAAAAATGTAAAGCCACCTAGGAAGCCACCATTGCCCGCATGGGACTTGAACTTTGTGTTAGAAAAGTTGACACTCCCTCCTTTCGAGCCAGCAGCAACAGCAGAATTACAGTACTTATCATGGAAGACTGCTTTCCTGCTTGCAGTCACTTCAGCAAGAAGGGTTTCTGAACTACAGGCATTAATGGCAGTACAGCCCTTCCTTATCTTCCATCAAGATAGAGTGTCCATGAGAACTAATCCTACTTTTATGCCAAAGGTGGTCTCCAGGGTATCTTTAAACCAAGCTATCCACCTACCTACATTCTTTCCCAACCCACAGAACAAGGGAGAAAGGCTGTTGCATACCTTGGATGTACATAGACAATTGCGTTACTACCTGGACAGGACCAAGAGCAATAGAAAAACTGACCAGCTACTGGTAGCATATGCAACAGGAATGGAAGGAAAAGCAATTTCAAAACAGACAATCTCTAAGTGGATAGGAAATTGCATTAGATTTTGTTACTCTCACCATGGGAAGAAAACTCCAGAAAACATCAGACCTCACGCTACAAGAGCTACAGCCACTACCACAGCTTTTTTACGAGGAGTGGCTACCAAAGACATTTTAGAGGCTGCTACTTGGAGCTCCGTGCATACATTTGCCAAGCATTATAATCTACCCTTATACTCCAGATCCCGAGCAGGTTTTGCCACTGCTGTTTTGCAAGGGATCTTAACTACACCATAATCTTATTACTCCTCCTCGGCCAGTTTGGCTATGGTATTCTACCCATTTGTAAGGACTGCAGATGCATCCTTGAAGGACATAGTACAGTTTTGTACCTACCATAAATGTAGATGTCCGAGAGGCATGCATCTGCAGTCAGGATTACCCACCCTCCTTCCCTCTGTGGTACTCCTAGGGTATTTGCCCATCTTGTAGCTAGCTGGGGAATCTATTATGGTGTATTTGTTTGTATATATGTACATACATGCTTATTTTTTGTTTGCTCTCTACTATTTGGAACCATTTGCATTTATCCAAATTTAGCCTTCCTAGAGGGCACCTGGCATCTGGGGCAAGAAACACTGAGGAAAATGGCGTCGGCTGATACCTTTATACCCGAAGAACTGCAGCTATGACGTCGGGTGAAGTGCGACATCAGCCGAGGCCAGACCCAGACTTTGGAATCCGGCCGACCGAAGGGCTGCCTGACGACAGGACAACCCATTTGTAAGGACTGCAGATGCATGCCTCTCGGACATCTACATTTATGGTAGGTACAAAACTGTACTTTATCCCTGCTGGGTAGCCCTCTGCCAACCCGAATACCAGAGTAAAGCGTCTGCTGCAGGTTGCTTGAGACTGATGTCAGGTCATCGGGGCTATAAAGAGAAGCAGCTAACACCATTACATCAGTCTTTCTTGCCTTGTAGCCTGAAGCTGAAGCAGTTTACGAGTGCGTCAGTCAGCCATTGCAGAGTGACGAGAAAATCTACTAAAGCTAAGTGCCCCATTGGGGGGTCTTTTTCTTGCACTTAACCAGTGTCCAAAAAAGTAAATAATTGTCTATGCTATGGAAAACAAATACCACACTGAGACTTCCATAACCTGTGTTTGTGACTTGTCTAGACCCAGGCCACAATGTCCCCGGATGTTGGTTCTGTGGTTTCTACTGTGGAAGTTCCTAAAAAAAGAAAACGAAAGAGAGGGACCACAGAAGGTTAGGCCCACAGACGACACAAACTTGAAGTCAGTTAATCTACCGTCAACTAGCACCGCGGAACTCAGTGAAGTGCCTGCGCAGCCCATGATGATGGCTGTACAACCACCACAGGCCTCTACTGAAACCCTTTTGGAGTCTGGTATGCTGCCGGATCACGATGCTCCTCCTGACGTGCCGTCATCAGCCCCATGATTTGGTACAGAGCTGCTTTGCAGGCGCCGGATTCCGAGGAGGCCTTTCACATGACCAACACCAGACAAAAAATGACTGCCACGCCACCAGCCAAAACAGCCAAAAGAAAAAGGGACCTTTCTCCAGAGGTCCTGTCAGAGCCAGAGTCAGAGGACTCCGAATTTCTGGACTCAGACACTGAACAGCAGCCCCTAACTGCTTTAGAGGATTCAGATGCCGAGGAATCCATTCCTTCTGCATCCGCTCCTGAGGATCTCTCATTTGGGGAAACTTTAAATACTCTCAGAGAACACTTCCATTGGGAAGCTCAGGACTACCGTCAATCAAAGAGGAGATCGAGAGCGTTCCTGGACTTACCACAGCACAAACCCTTGGCCTTCCTTCCAACTGGATGTAGTTGAGGATGTCTTCCTGGAGTCTGGCCTCAACCCAGATGCCCTCCCTCCTGCACCTAGAAAGCCTAAGAGACACCACAGGGTTCCGGATACCAACAAGTATTTATTCAAGAATCCTGCAACCGACCCAGAGGTCATTACCCAGCTGCCCAAGGAGGCTAGGGTCAGTTCCTCCAAGAACCCATTACCCTCTGACAAGGAGAGCAGAGCCTTGGACTGATGGGGCAAAAAGGTATACACTTTGGCTACCTTAGCCATTAGAGCCCTCAACTGTCAATTGCACATGCTTAAATATCAGCAGAACACATTGGAACTTTTAAAGCAGAAAATTTCCTTCTTACCAGAGCGAGTACTGCTTCCAGAGAACTAGGAGATCGGATACACTCCAGCTCTCAAGTGGCAAAACATTCCCTGCATTGCGGCTTTGATGCTCTAGAAGCTTCTAGCAGAGCTGCTGTTTCGGGATCAGTCATTAGGAGGCATGCATGGTTGAGAAGAACAGCCTTTGCCTGATCAAGTTAAATCAAAACTTCTGGACGTCCCCTTGGATAGGGAACAATTGTTCGATCCTAAAGCAGAGGAAGTAATAAAGAAAATGGAGCATAAGGCCAAATCAGTGCAGACAGTCAAAGGCTTTCCTGCAGGTGCAACCCCGTAGATTCAGTAGGAACTTTCCCACCGAGCGTTGGTCCTTTCCTGCCCAAACCAAAACTGTCCAAAGGAAAGGATGCAGAGATGGACCCTCCAGGCAGCAGCACCAAAGCCAGCAGAGGCCTAGACAGGGGACCTCCACCACTTCTAGACAAGGGAGTTCTAAGTCCACTCTCTACCCTAAGGATGCACAGTGACTCCCCCTCTCCCCCACACCCCACCCTCAGGCTAGGAGGAAGGCTGTCCCTATCCATAAAAAAATGGCAAACCATCACAACAGATCAGTGGGTCCTAAATATTTTCCAGGAGTGCAAATTCTCCTTTCAAGGAGAACCCAAAATTATTAGGTTATCCAGACATACCAACAAATCAGAGAACAGACTCCCTCTGCCAGATTCAGAAACTCTGTGCTCAAGGAGCAGTGGAACCAGTTCCAGAAGAGCAAACAGGAAAAGGGTTTTATTCAAGGTTGTTTCTAGTACCCAGGAAAGAGAGGGCACATGGTGCCCTATTCTAGACCTATCCATATTAAATCTATCCCTCCTAGTGCCAGAATTCAAAATGCTAACTCTTCAAATACTATTGCCAATGCTGTCACCAAATGCTTGGCTAGTAACCGTAGATCTGAAAGATGCCTACCTCCACATCCCCATAAGGAAGTCCTGTAGGAGCTTACTCTGCTTCAGAGCATTTTCAATTATCTGCTCTGCCCTTTGGCTTATCCGCTGCTCCCAGAGTCTTCACCAAATGCCTGGCTCCTGTCATTGCCTTTTGCAGACAGAAAAGCATACATATTTCCCTCTATCTGGATGACTGCATCATCCAGGCGGACAGCAGGGAAAAACTCCAACAGGATCTATCTTTTGCCCCAAACCTCCTAGCCTCTCTGGGATTTACCATCAACAAGGAAAAATCTCAGTTACAACCCAGAAGACGGATAATCTTCCTGGGAGCTTTCCTGGACACCTCCTTCCAAAGAGCCTTCCTCTGTGCAGAAAAGCAGAGCTTTCTCCCCTATACTTCTCCCAGCTAGCTCGCAGGACACACCTCACAACAAGAAGGTTTCTGCAAGCACTAGGGTGCATGGCATCCTGCATTCTAGGCTACACGAGGAAACTGCAGTGGTACTTAAGGAGCCTATGGTGCCAACATTCTCAGTCACTGGAACACCAGCTGCCTCGGATTCCCAGCCTTCGGAAGGAACTTGTATGGTGGACAGAAGCTTTTACCCTGAACAGGGGTCTACCTTTTGTCACCCTCCCACAAGGTCAGACCATCACCACAGATGCCTCAGACATGGCCTCAGGGGCTCACTTAGGAGACGTACACTCAGGGCACCTGGAATCAGAGGGATCTAGCCCTGCACATCAACCTGAAGGAAATGATGGTGGTGCACAGGGCTATTAAACCCTTCAGAGTCCACCTCACTCCAGGAGTGCTCTTGATCAAAACAGGCAACACTACAGTCATGTGGTACATCAACAAGCAGAGGGGTGCACACTCCTACCCCTTTGCCATCTAGCCATGCTAATCTGGCAGACTGCCTCCGTGATGGGATTTCATCTGATAGCCCAGTACATCCCAGGGGAATACAACACCCTGGCAGGCCACCTCAGCAGAAGTGTCCTGATCCTTCACGAATGGCAGCTACACAAGGAAACTTTCCTCAGCATCACACACCTTTTGGGGGTACTGGAGTAGACCTCTCTGCATCAGTGAAAAAGTTAGTTGACCAGGTTCTGTTCCAGGGAATTCCACCCACAAGCTTTGGAAGGTGGATGCTCTCTCCTTTTGTTGGGACAACCTGTTTGTCTATGCCTTCCCTCCCTTGCCAATGATTCCCAAGGTACGTCTAAAATTCGGGGAGGAAGTGCTAAGGGCTGTCCTCATTGCCCCAAACTGGCCCAGGCAGCACTGGTATCCTTTGCGCCTCACCCTGACCAAGGAATGAGCCTGCCTCTCACAGACAAACTGCTAACCCAATAAAAAGGGTCAGTACTGCATCCACATCTACAAACTCTCAGCCTATCTGCATGGCTTATACCCCAGAAGCGGATATCAGGCCACCTTTGAGTAAGCAGGTTCTGGATATCATTAAGGAGGCCCAGCACCTGGAAATCCTACTCAGGAAAATGGGAAAGATTTACTGCCTGGTGCCAAACTAAGGGAATTAGCTCCCAAGCATCTCTCAAGTTAGTCCTGGATTACCTGGCGGAGCTCGTGCAAGAGGGATTGTCCTACTCCTCCATCAAAATTCATGCCTTACTGTCTGTGCATTCCCCTACAGAGCTATCCATGTTCTCCCAGCCCCTGTTAAAACAATTCCTTAGAGGGGTGTCACATCAGACCACCTATAAGGCCACCCACTCCAGCATGGGACCTGAACTATGTACTGACAAATTGACTTTACCACCTTTTGAACTAGCTGCTTCAGCAGAAATGAAGCACCTCTCTAGGAAAACTGCCTTCCTGCTAGCCATAACTTCAGCCAGGAGGGTTTCCGAGCTGCAGACCCTCATGGCCATTGAGCCCTTCATTATCTTCCATGCTGGCAAGGTGTCTCTTAGAACCAATCCCACCTTTATGCCTAAGGTGGTATCTGACGTGACCCTTTGTGTCAATCTCCCAACCTTCTTTCAAAACCCGTAGAATAGTGGAGAAAGGATTCTACATAAACTGGATGTGCACGGACAGCTTAGATACTATCTGGACAGGACCAAGTCCTTCAGAAAGACTGACCAACTGCTGGTCAGCTTTGCCCTGGGGCAGAGGGGGAGCCTATATCCAAGCAGACAATTTCTAAATGGATATCTCACTGCATCCATTTCTGCTACTCCTTCCATGGGAAAATACCTCCCAAATCGGTCAGAATCCATTCCACTAGGGGAGCATCTGCTTCCACTGCCTTCCTCAGAGGCATCCCTACCAAGGATATTCTAGAAGCTGCCGCCTGGACATCTGATCGCACCTTCACAAAACACTACCAGCTGCCTCTCTACTCCAAATCCCGGGCAGGCTTTGCTTCTGCAGTCCTGCAGGGCATTGTGTCTTCCACCTAGATCAGTGCTACCCTATTCTAAGGCTTCTTCCCTTCCACCCTAATTTTCAGCTTTGGGAATCTTCCCACAAGTGATGACTGCAGCAGTGAAACGCGAAGAACATAGTACAGTTGTGTACACGTACTATAAATGTTGATCTTCGAGTGTATTCACTGTTAGTCCTCCTTCCCCATGTTATTGTTTTAGTTGCATCATACCTAATGGGCTACTCTAGGTTGGCCTTCTTCAGGCCGTCTTGGCAGGGCCGCTGTAGGTTGGGGGCAAAAAAAACTGATGTAATGGTGCCGGCTGCCTCTCTTTATAACCCAGATGTCCTGACGTCTGTCTCAGATGAACTGCAGCCGACGCAGGAGGGAATTCCTTTACTCTGGTATTCAGGCCGGCCGAGGGCTACCCAGCAGGGATAATCCACAAGTGATGACTGCAACAAGGATAGACTCGGACATCTACATTTATGCTGTACTTTGCATAAATTATCTTTACTGCTATTGATCTCAAGTTATGGCTAAAAAGAATCAACAGAGCAGCTCACGTACCAGGTAAACAAACCGCAATGAATAATAAACTGTCCAGAATTCTGCAGAGCATCCCTGATTTCACTTTTTTTCCCTGTCCCTTGTGAAATGATTTTCTGATAAATCACTCAGGATCATACTTCTCTCCTGTATAGAATTTCACAATATATCCAGGTTATTGCCTCATATTTCTGATCTGTTGGTAAAATTTGTGGTTGTCTTGCAAGCCATTGAGAACTGTGCCCACTAAATAATGAAGCATCCGATTCTGATACTTCATAAATTCAGGAAACGCATGCTAATGCAAAAACCTGTTATTGTACCATCTTTCTACATTTATAAGAGCAATGTTTAAAATCTATTTTTGATTTTTGACCCTTCACCCCACCCTCTGTTATTTTTGGCTTTGTCTGAAATTTTTAAGCAAATGTTTTGAGGAATGCAGAGGATTACTAATATCAGACATTGTTTCATACTTCTGTTAATGGAAAGCCTCTTCTATTAAAATTTTAAAAGAATGATGATTAAAATTGTCCCTGGTTTTGAGCCTTCATTACCCTGTTATTTTTGGCTTTTTAAAAACCTGTATAGGCTTTTCCATCATAACTGTGAGCTCAGGCAGCCAGAAAAAATGTGTACCAGCAAGCAAAAAGAGCAGGGTCCACACAGGGCAGTGGGCCCTGCTCCTTTTTCTTGCTGGTACACATTTTGAACTGTTTGAGCAGAGTACTTAAGAGAAGTAAGAGGTTTTTGTTTTTGCAGCCAGAAAAAAAGATGGTTTATCACTCAAATTGTCTTTTTCTGGTAGCTTGATCTTGCAGTTGCCTTGAACAAGCCATTGCAAATGTTTCTATGCAATCGTTACTCTGGAGGCATATTGGACATTGTGTTGAAACTGTGGGAGGGGGCTCCCCCCTTAGCCTATGGTTCCAGCACTCCTATTGTCAGGATTGTGTTTTTTTTTTGGCATCTGTGATTCTAATTGTTCATCTTGCAAGGTTACACGTGAGAATGATTCAATAGTATCTTAAAAGCAAGTAGTCCCAGCACTTGGCATCTTCTGGATTTCCAGATACCAATTTTTGGTTTTGTAAAAAAGGAACTGCACTAGTGAAGACTACATATGCAAGCAATTGCAGGCTCTGCCCTTTCACCTTAACCTCCACAGACCCCCCCCTTCAAATTTTGCGTGGGGGATAGTTTCCCTGGGGGAAAAGTTCAAGGCCTCTAGGATTCTTCAGACAGACCAAAATGCACACATGTAAAAGAGAATGTTGGCTGTGATACATGCCTTAAAACCTCATAATTTATGGTCCTTAGGACCTCTGCAGGTGATTACAGATAACATCACTGTGATATGGTACATCATCAAGCAAGGAGGTACAAAATTGTACCCCCTGTGCAGTTTGGTTATAATCACTTGGGAGTTAGCTCTTCAGTAATCTTTAACCATTTAAGCATCTTACATTGCGTCAGAGCAAAATGTAGTGGCAGACAAGCTGAGTAGGACCTGGATGACCCTTACAAATAGAAATTGAACAAGGGGTTCTTCAGGAATTGATCCAATTTTGGGAAACACCTCAAGTAGATCTGTTTGCCTCCCTTCAAAACAGACAACTCAAAAGATTCTGCTCCAGGACTCTCTGAAAATAGTCCTGGAAAACATGTTTTTTTCCCTTCCCTTGGACAGGAATGTTCCTTCATGAATTTCCGTATTTTCCATTGATATCCAGGGTAATTCTGAAGATTCAGAAAGACTCTCCAAAATAGTTATGGTGACCCTGTTTTGGCCCAGGCAGCACTGGTTCTCCCTTCTTATTGAATTGGCCAAGGGTAAATAAATATAAGCTTCCTTGTAAACTGGACCTAGTCGCATAGTATAGGTTCATAGGTTCATACTAGGCTATCTGCCCGAGGGCATTTACAAGCCTAGCCCATCATTTGTGGCTTACGCCACCCCTTTAGTATGGGGAACTATACCCATTATTTTGCTGTGCCTCTGTCGAGCAGTGACACTGAGGTAATCCCTGGGGTATATCTGCGATCTCCCATCCATTGGTCAAGATTTCTCTTGAACAAGGCCAGCGAGGTGCTCTGCCTCACATGTACCGGGATTTTGTTCCACAGCATAGGGAGTCTTTGGGTGATGAATCTATCCCTCCAGCACGTCCTGTTAATAGCCGTGTCAAGGTTTAAGTCTCCGCCCTTGTGGCTCTGATGGATCTAGATTTTTGAGGTGAAGCATATTCATCAAATCTGGGTTTGACATGGCCTTGTATGTTAGGCAAAGGTCACCTCTGAGCAGCGGTGGCGACTGAATAGAGCTGGAGTTCTTTCAGTCGGGCAGCATAGGACAGATTTTTGAGACCCTTTATCCTTTTGGTGAGGAACTTTTGTGGCCTCTCCAGCTGCTGCAAGTGTCGGGTCAGATACATTCGAATGGGGCATTGTACTCAATCATTGGTCTGATGAGTGATGAGTAAAGGGAGACTATGACCTCCCTTGATCTAGATGAGAATCCCTTCATGATAAGGTGGGCAATGTAGAAGGTCTTCCTAACTACTTTAGCTACATGGGTGTCGAATGACAGACTACTATCAACCTGGGTCCCCAGGTCCCTGATAACTTCTTCTGTGCTCAGTGGATTGCCACCTATTTGGTAGCTAGGGGTAACCTTGTTTTTCCCGAAGGGTATGACTATGCATTTTTTGGCATTTAACTTTAGGCCGTGGCTCTGGCACCAGTTATCCGTTTCTGTGAGACCCTTCTGAAGGATATCTGTGTCAGATGTGTTTTCTACTATGGCGCCCAGTTTGCAGTCATCTGCAAACTTTGTCAGCCATAACCCTCCTGTGTTTGCTTGTACTTGGAAAAGTAGATGCCAAACAAGAGTGGGCCCAGGACTGAGCCCTGTGGGACACCACTTGTGACAGGCTTTGAGTCTGACATGGCGCCAGCAGCTCTGACCCTGTGGGTTCTGTCACTCAGCCAGTTTGCAACCCATCTTGTGATGTATGGGTTGACATTTAAGCTGATGAGTTTTTCAATGATACCCGAATGGGGTATTGTATCGAAGGCCTTAGCCAGATCGAGGTAGGCTGTATGGACTGCCTTTCCCTCATCAATGGCTTTGGTGACTGTTTGAAAAAGTCAACCAAGTTTAAAAGGCATGATCTGCCTTTGACAAAGCCAAACTGGGTTGGATCCAAAGTCTGCAAATTCCCTATGTCTTTATTTATGAGGTCCATTATGATCCTCTCCATGGCTTTGCAGATAAGGCTTGTCAAGCTAATGGGCCGGTAATTTCCAGGGTCGGTGGAGGCACCGCCTTTGTGAAGTGGTACCACAGTTGCAGTGCGCCACTCCTGGAGTGCGTATCCAGAGGTAAGACTTTGATTAAACAGCTGTCCTAGCTGTGGGTTTAATTCCTCATTGAGTTCATGGAGCACACAGCTGGGGACACCATCAGGTCCCATGGATGCTGTGTTTTTTGCTTTGGAGAGAGCAGTTCTCACTTGGGCACTGGAGATGTTTGGGGGGCTGCAATCGTTTGGTATAGATATCTCTCCTCTTCGGGGGAGGGGAGAAGTTTGCACTGAACCTGTCAGCCAGTATGTTGGCAATGTCTGTAGGATCAGTAATCTTCACATCATTTTGAACTAGCTCTGAGCATATCTGGGAGTTTCCTCCCAGGTTTCTAACATAGCTAAAGAAGGACTTATGATTGTCTTTTGAGTCTTTAGCTATTTTTCTCTCGAAATTTGCTTTGGATGATTTTATGAGAGCTCTTAGTTTTTTCTTATAGTGATCAAGGGTGTCTTACCTTTTAAGGATTTTGCTCTATCTTGTAGTAGCTTCCTCCTTTTGTTGTAGAGTTTGTTTATGGCTGGGGTCCACCAGACTGGACGCTTGCCTTTGGTACAAAGAGTCTTTGTTTTGCTTGGGATTGCCTTATCCATGCAGTCCTGCAGGTGCTGGTAGAAGGCATTTGTAAGTGATTCAGCGGCTTGAGTACTGTTTTCCCGCTCGGGGGCCTTAAAGGAGACCACACTAGTCTTTAGAAGTGTGAAGTCGGCTTTTGAGAAGTTCTTTACTGTGGTCTTTTTATTTCAGGTGGGGGTGGGATGAGGACCTCCAGCGAGATTAGTTTGTGGTCTGATCTCACCAGTGAGGGGTACACCTCCGGTGTTGAACATTGTGCTCCCATGTTCGTGATGATGAGATCAAGTATGTTATCTCCTCTTGTGGGGATGGTGACTAGTTGTTCCATGGCATTTGAGTTTATGAATTCCAGGAACTTTTGGGCTAGGGTGTTTGGGCTTGAGTAGTGTTCCCAGTCTATATTAGGGTAATTGAAGTCACCTAGTATGATGGTGTTTGGTGATACATTTATCCCCTCTAGTGTTTTCAGGAAGGCCATGTGAGGTTCCTGAGTTTGTGAGGGTGGCCTGTAACATGCTACAATTTGCAGAGCAGTCTTGCCTATGGTTAATTGCACCTGGATGGTCTCCGATGCATCGTGCGTTGCCACCAGTCTTGAGGTGTGGGTGTCCTTGATGAATATGGATACCCCCTCCTTTCTTGGTATTGTCCAGATTTTGGGGCCGGAACGCATGATATGAGGTAAAACCTGATAGCGCTGGGGTGCTCTCAGGAGCCTTGAACCAGGTTTCTGTCACAGCACAGACATCGATGTTCTCCATACTGAGAAGGGCCTCGAGTGCGTGCATTTTGAGATTTAGACTTCTGGCATTGAGCAGCATTACCCTTAGTTTTTTCCTTTTTGTGTTCTAGGGTGGTAGGTTTAGAATTTGAGCCTTGCCTAAAAAGGCACTATGGGGGTGGCAAGAGCCTTTGCCAATATCCGGAATCCCAGGGGTGACAGGTGCAAGCCGTCCCTTGCGAAGCAGCGCGGCTTGTCCAGCATGTCATCCCAGGCAGACAGACACTGGATCCCCTTTGAATGACACCAGTGTTTAAGCCAATTGTTAAAGCTGATCATCTTATCTCTGTATTGTGGCATCATTCTTGGTGAAGGTAGGATACTGCTCAAGGTCAGGGTCATACCTGCCTGGGCTACATAATCAGAGCTCCTCAATGTTTCTTTTCATGTAGTCCAAGGAGGTACGTCTCAGGTCGTTTACACCAGCGTGGACAATGACTGAGTCATATTTGTACCTGCTGTTGAGAGACCTCAGTGCTTGCGTTATGTGGCGGATTCTAGCGCCCGACAGGCAGCTTACTGTGACCTTCTCCTTACTCAGTCTGGTGAGCGGGACGTCAGTGTGTCTGACTATGGAGTCACCAATGACTAGTGTGTCTGGCATTGTGTTTGGCCTTAAGGGCTGTGACTGTTTGACATTCTGACTGTGAGGTCTATGTGTTGCAGGTGTTGTGTTCTGAGGTGGTGGTTGTTTGGGTGTCTGCTTTGGTGGCCTCTGCTGTTTTGGTAGATTTTTGATCAGAGCCTCCGAGTATGTCTTTGTGTGTTTATGTGTATGATTTGAGGTTGTAATGGTACTATGTGAGACTGGGTCTATAGTGTGTGTGGTAACTTTCTCCTCCTGACTGGTCTTGCCAGTCCTATGTTGAGAGAGCTCAGCCTCCAGTTTGGCCGTATAGTTGCATCTCTCGCATGTATTTGTGTTTTGTGGGAGGAGGAGAGGGTTGTCTGTGTACATGAGGCAATTGTAACATTGCCTCAATATTCCCAGGTTCACCAGCTGAGCAGGAGAGGACACTAGCAACTGATCCCTCGACATGCTAGAAGGAATAGACAAAAAAACTTTAAAAAGATTCCGGGGACGTGGGTGACCGAGAAATGGGGGTTGCCTTTTGGGGTACTATCTATGACAAGAGTGCCGTATCAAGGTAATAAGTACTGTAGGAGCAAGTGCTACGTTTAACAGATAGAGAATAGTCTACTTGGAGTCAAGTAGAGATGATCTTTTTAATTATAGGATACGCTGATTAGATCAGTAGTATAGTTCGAGGAAGGTAGTTTTAAGGGAAAATTTGAAGAGTGGACTTTAGGTAGCCCGAATAGTTAAAACCTGCTTAACCGGAGCTGCCCTAGTGTGCAACGGTAGCAACTCCGCGCTAAATCGGGCTAAATCGCGCTAATGCGCTAAAGCGTGCTTTATAGCAGGGGGCTGGAAAAGACAGGAAATGACCCAAAATGGCCAATAAACTACAAGTTACTGCCTTAAACCACTCCTCTGAGGACAAATGAAGGAGTTATGGAAATGACCCCTAGTGGCCAATAAAACTACAGTTTCAAGTCAGTAACCACCTCTCCGGGGCAGGGAAGCTGCTCAATGTTAGTCACTGCCACTGATGAACACAGAGACCCTCCTTCAGCCCAAGCAAAAATGGCCTCACAGAAACTTTCAAACAGTTCAGGAACAGCAAGCCTGTAACTGAACTTTTTCAACTCCCAGAAAAGTGGGAAAAAAGCAAGATTTTTTTTTGTTTTTGTTTTTTACAGAGATAGCAGAGGTTCACAAGTAATATCAAGTTATAACAGTGCAGTAAATGACCCCACACAAGAGTGCTAGGTCAAGGACAGAAAATATGCAAGTTTTAAGAAAAAACGATTTAAAATTAAGTGCAAACAGGAAATTCAGCAAACAGCTTTTGGTTGTGCTCTAAATACAGCTACTAATACAGAAATCAAGTTTAACAAGCCAGAAAATGCTCAAGCTAGGCAGCTATGCAGAAAAACTTAGCAAATAAACAGAGAAAAATACTTAAAATCTCAAAAGTGGCTCCCTTCTTCTCTCAGCGTTTTTCCTCTTGGAGGGTGCTTCACCAACAGCCAACAAGCCTGAAAAGACGCTCAAACCACGAGGCAACTAGGTTTTAAGAGAGGAAGATGAAGGAGTTATGGAAATGACCCCTAGTGGCCAATAAAACTACAGTTTCAAGTCAGTAACCACCTCTCCGGGAAGCAGGGAAGCTGCTCAATGTTAGTCACTGCCACTGATGAACACAGAGACCCTCCTTCAGCCCAAGCAAAAATGGCCTCACAGAAACTTTCAAACAGTTCAGGAACAGCAAGCCTGTAACTGAACTTTTATAACTCTCAGAAAAGTGGGAAAAATGCAAGATTTTTTTGTTTTTGTTTTGTTTTTACAGAGATAGCAGAGGTTCACAAGTAATATCAAGTTATAACAGTGCAGTAAATGACCCCACACAAGAGTGCTAGGTCAAGGACAGAAAATATGCAAGTTTTAAGAAAAAAACGATTTAAAATTAAGTGCAAACAGGAAATTCAGCAAACAGCTTTTGGTTGTGCTCTAAATACAGCTACTAATACAGAAATCAAGTTTAACAAGCCAGAAAATGCTCAAGCTAGGCAGCTATGCAGAAAAACTTAGCAAATAAACAGAGAAAAAATACTTAAAATCTCAAAAGTGGCTCCCTTCTTCTCTCAGCGTTTTTTCCTCTTGGAGGGTGCTTCACCAACAGGGGAGTTTGCTGCACCCCAATCATCTTCAGCTAACCGTTTGTATGATTCAATTCTAATACCTTTTAGGCTCGTCTTTTCAGCAGAAGTGCAGTAGGAATGAAAGGACGCGAGGAAGCCTGTTGCTAGAAAATCTTTTAAGACTTGAGGAAGCCTGTTACTAGAAAAGCTTTTATGACGCAAGAAAACCTAGCTCGACACTAGTCTGGGATTATGTACCACTGATGCTGAAATATTTGAGAGTTCCTTGCCTTTGACCTTTCATACTTCTCTTTAAAGGTGAATCTTGTGGCCATTTCAGTGTGTTTACCCATGAAGCCTCTAATTTCGTCAGTGTTTTTCGTAAAATCATTTCTGAAGGGAGTTTTACACCTGAGACCACCATATAAACAGAATTCTTCTTCCTGGGATCTTAATTTTGTGCTGGAAAAGTTAACTACATCTCCATTTGAACCTACATATCAGGTAGAATTAAGGTTCCTTGCGTGGAAAACTGTTCTCATTGCTCTGTCATCTGCAAGAACAGTGTCTGAGTTGCAGGCTCTTGTGGTGGGTGGGTGAACCCTGTCTGATGTTTCATTGGGATAGCTCGTTATTTAAGAACAAATCCCTCATTCATGCCCAAGGTTATTTCAGAGCTTACTTTGAATCAGGCCATCAGTTTCCCAGTGTTCTCTCCTAACCCTCGGAACCAGGGGAAAGGATTCTACATACTCTGGGCATGCATAGGCAGCTCAGGTACTATCTTGACAGAACAATGCCCTTTAGAAAAGCTGATCAGAAACTTATTTCTTATGCTGGGAGTAAAAAAGGAGAACCCATGTCAAAACAGACTTATTTCTAGATGGTTCTCCTTGGCTATTGCCTCTTGTTATACCCACCATAGTAAATCAGTTCCAGACGATATTTTGGTACACTCTTTGAAGTTCTTGTCTTCTTTGATGGTGTATTGTAAAGGGATGAACTCTAGAAGCATTCTGGAAGCAGCTACGTGGTCCTCTGTACATACCTTTACAAGGCATTACAGCCTTGATTCTCCCTTTAGGTCTAGTACTGACTGCTGGGGTCATTCTCCTGTGATTCCTGAATCCCATACCCCCCCCCCTTTCTGATTTGTTTTTTTTTTTTTGCTGCTGTTTAGGTTTAGTTTCTTTCTTTGGTGTTGAAATTGAAGAAAACATTTTTTTTAGTAACTTGTGATTCCATCCCATTTTCAACTTTGCTTGTCATGCTGGTGAAAAGACAATACTTTAGGTTTGCTGAAAATTGTAGAATACGCAAATAAATAAAATAGCTATAATTCTACATAAAAAAGAAGAAAGTTGAAAAAATAGCAGACTGTAATAAAATATAGCCCCAAATGTTTTCAGTGGGGAAAAAAAATCTCTGAAGCATAGTGCAACTAACCAAAATGTCCAGTGTAGCCTGAGAGCTAAGAAAAGCAGACCTTCACAACTCAGTTGCCATCTTAGAATCCATCCCCAGGAAAGTTTCATTGATAAAGGAAATGCACACACAGCTTGTAGTCAAATAGCTTGACTTTTCCTGAGGCATAAAAGGCACTGAAGGTGAGAATCTGTGGTGTAATCTATTAACCAGTGTCACACTTTGACCATTCCTGGGGATAACGTTGGCCTTGGAAAGATCTGCAAGTCACAGATCTAATCAGGTGATCAGAATTATAATGCAAAACACTTTGACCATTCCTGGGGATAACGTTGGCCTTGGAAAGATCTGCAAGTCACAGATCTAATCAGGTGATCAGAATTATAATGCAAAACAGTACAAGTGGGAAAGAAAAATTGTCTGTGTCAGCTAGCTATGCACTTATTGGATAAAGAGTAGTGGAAGTTCCCTGTGCACTCGCATAGCCAAATTTCCCATAGTCCATGTGAACAACAGTTCTGGTCTTCCCTGAAAGATGGATGCTGGCCCACAAGAATGTTCAAAAGCTGTAGAATTGGGGACACATGGTCAGTTATCCACCTATAACATAGTCCAATATGTGATGTTCCACAATGCAGTATTAAGCTTACTGGAATGTCTGTCCTTACTTAAATTGATTATAGTTACACCACTTTAGTACTCTAGAAGCCAGGAAAAAGTCATTGTCATTGGTGCTGTCGACAGAAAAATAATTGACAGTTTGATTTGTCTGTGTATTTAGTTTCAAAATGTGTTTAGCATGTCATTAATTCTCTGTTTTGTTGTCCCCTTCTCTTGAACAGCTGGGCATGTGGAGTGATAATGTACACATTGTTAGCAGGCTCACCTCCATTTTGGCACCGGAAGCAGATGTTGATGCTGCGTATGATTATGGAGGGACGTTACCAGTTTGGCTCACCTGAGTGGGATGATAGATCGGATACTGTTAAAGACTTGGTAAGCTGTGGCTATGGTCCAGCAATGGAGAAGTTCATATTTCTTTGTAAATGCAGTTTGCATAAACTCACACACACTTGGCTGTTCTTGTTGCAAATGTTTTATTTGAATAATTTGTTTGTGTTCAGATTTCAAGGCTATTAGAAGTTGAACCATCTCGGAGATTGACTGCGGAGCAGGCCCTTTCACACCCATTCTTCCAGCGTTATGAAAGGAAGGAAGAAAGAAAATTCTGTCCATATCGGAAGTTTAGGGTAAAAAAGACAAAACTGTTTTTATACTTTATTGCAGAGTATGTATGGAGATAACATTTCTGGTACAGTAACAGTAATAAATTTTTCTGCTAGCATTCTTGTTTATAACATGTGTAGGAGCTTATTGCTGGAGACAGAATGGAGTGCATGAACTAATGATGTTATGTGATCCTATCTCGCCTACATTCTGAATGATGGGTTCGGAGCCGATCCCTCGGCTCCGACTCGGCACGCTTATGCCAAAGAGCGAAGTCTCTTATTGGCTGAGCTTACTATATCCCAGGATGCACCACTGCCAGTCCCCCAGATCTCGTTTGCCGCTTCCCTGCAAAGACGTGGTCTCGAGCTGGCTGGGCTGAGTAGCTTTTATTAACTACTTTTTCTGTCAGTTTTTTGCTCTTTTATATCACAAAAGCCGTTTTAACGGCTATCGCTGCCTTTGTGTATGTTTGAGTTGTGAAATTTGTTGTGTGTGATTGGGTTGAGTTTGTTTCGGCCCCCCTTACAATCCAGGGCCTTTTCGATCAACCTTTGTAACTGAAGCTTTTAGTGGTTTAAAGTTCCCGGTCATTACAGCTAAGGTTGTGTTTTACACTATTACTGTAAGCCTTGGGTTTTTGTCACAAGCGAATCTATAGTTGTTAAATTTCCTGTCAGAAATTGTTTAACATCATGTCTCAAACCCCTAGGCCTTTGGGCTTTGACAAATGTTCTAAATGTGCTTTTAAGATGTCTGTTACTGATGACCATCTACTTTGTGTATATTGTTTAGGGCAAAGCACTTGCAGGAGTCTTGCAGCGATGTCACGCTTTTTCCTCAAGGGTCCTCCAGGAGAGGAAAAATAAATTGATTCTCAAGGGGTTAATTAAACCCTCTTTGAAGAAGCCTTGTCTTCCTCTCCGCTCCTGCCAAAAGAAAAGGGCTTCGGTTCCGACCAGTCCGTCGGATCCGACTGCCAAGAGACCTAGGCAGGCCTCTCCTTCGGCTCCAAAGACTTGGAGCCGAGGTCGAACGGTCTGCCTCGATGCCTCCAGTATCGACTCCGGCTTCGGAGCCGATGGCTGGGGCATCGAGAGGCGGGTCACCTTCGCCGGCTCCACTGCTCTCGGAGCCGACAAGGGTCGCCCGCCAGACACTTCCTCCTCGGCGCCAAGTCTACCTCGCACCGATGGAATCTGGTGTGTTTCCTCGGCGCCGATTCTCATCGAGTCGCCTGAGCCGGTCCCCTAGTCCCTTGGGGCCGAGGGAGAGGTCTTCAACCCGCTCTGTTTCCTCTCGGTCTTCGAGAATGTCGGATTCTGATATAGACAGGGTGCTCCAAAGACTGTTCCAGTCCCCAGTCTTCCAAAAATTTGTTTCGCTCCGACCCAGTTGGCTTCGGAGCCGATGACCATGACCCACCCCATTGCCATTCCTCCTCCGACTGCTTCGGCTCCGGAGCAGGTGCTCTTGGAGCCGGTGGAGATCTCAGGGTCGGCTCCTACCCTTACTCCAACCCGGCCCTCGGGTCCGAGTTTGGTACGCTGGACTTCTTCGGCTGGACCCGAGGGTGATGTTTCGGGACCTATGCTTCGGTTCCGAGCCTCCCTCTCGGTGCTTCGCTGCGGGACTTCCGCCTACCATCATGGCTCCGGAGACCGGACACTCCCAGGATTCTGGGGTCCGCTTTCAGGGCCATGAGGAGTGCCTTGGCCAAATCCTCTTCGCCATCTCTCGGTTTACCAGCACCTTCCCTGGGCGTGGAGACTGGGTCTTTGGCAGTTCCCCTGTCCGTAGCCAGCGGAGCCCCGAGGCCTGAGGTTACCCCCAGTGGGGTTCCCTCCTCCTGAGGGTTCTTCGAGTTGTCTTCAGAGGAACCCCCAAGGAAGAGATCGTGCAAGAGGAAGCACGTGGACTCCCCGAGTCTATTACATCGGACACTGATATGGATGATGCGGAGGGGTCCCCTAAGTCGCCCTCGGATGATGTCTCATTTGCAGACATCTTAGAGATCCTCAAACAACGAGGCGGCTGGATATCCAAACCCCTCTGCGGACGAATCAGTGCTCCTCAAGGCCTTTGGGGCTCAGCCTCCGCCTCCTGGGTGTCTCCGCCTTCGACGAGCTTCTGGATTTAGTTTGTCAAGGGCGTGGGAACATCCGGATACCGTGGAACCAGTCCCTTCTCGTCCAAACAAATTTTTATCTGCTCCCCGAGAAGGAGTTCCTTACAAAAGGCGTGGCTGTAGATGCCATGGTGGTGGCATCTGCTACACAACAGGACGTGGCAGAGGCTTCAACGCCCATCCATCCTCCTAATAAGGAGTCTAGGAGTATGGATAGGTACGGAAGCGCACCCTGACTTCAGCGGCCTTTACCTTAAGGTCTCTGAATTATTTGGCACATTTTACCAGGCTTCAGAGGGATCTGGTCAAGGAGTTGTCAGATTCCTCTCGGTAACCTACCTGAGCAGCTAGCCCAGTCCGTTAGCTCTCAGTTGGCTATCCTTACGCCAATTGCTAACTCGCCCATGAGGCTCATTTCCTATGCGGCCAAGGGGCGGGTAGAGCGGCAGGCACAGGCGTGGCTCTACGGAGACAAGCCTGGCTCCGCTTGTGTCAGTTTGCGGAGGCCTTCAAGTCTTCCTTCGCCGACGCTCCCTTTGATGGGTCCTCATTGTTTGGACCCAAGGTGAAAGACACCCTTACCCGCTGTGAGCAAGAGGGAAAAACGTTATCTGCCGTAGGGGCCCGTTATTCCACTCCCTTTCGGCCTTACCCCAAGGCCAAAGGAGGGGGGAAAATGTGGTTCCGAAAATCTCGCAAGTTTTTCTCCCAACAGCAGGAAGATTCCCCGCCCAGAGGCAGAGGGCGGGGAAATTTTTCAGGGAGACGCCGTCCCAGAGGCGGCAGAGGGCCCCGCAATTCTGGAGACCGCGAGTCCTTTCGTGGCTCTTCAGCCTCCCACACGACATGAGGGATTGCCCGGCTGTGCTGCTCCGGAGCCAGTCGGGTGTCGTTTTGCCAAGCACCTAAAAGCCTGGGAGTCAATCACTCAGGACAGATGGGTGCTTCGGATAATTGCCGGAGGTTACACCATCCCATTCAAATACTCACCCTCCGTCCAAGAGAATCCCGGACCCACCACCCAGTCAAAGGGAAATAGCAGCCGCAGAAGCTTTAAAGCTGCTAGAAAAAGGAGTCATCCAAATGGTCCCCACAGACCAGATCGGATCAGGAAATTACTCCAGGTTCTTTTTAGTGCCAAAAAAGACAGGCGCCCTGAGCCCAATATTGATCTCAGAAGACTGAACCAATCGGTCACGAAGGCCAAATGCGGAATGGTCACGTTGCAATCCATTCTCCCGTTGTTGGAGAAGGATGTTTGGATGTGCTCCATAGACCTCAAGGACGCCTATTATCACATACCGATACATCAGGCGTCCAGAAGGTATCTGCGCTTCAGCCTGGGAGTCAGTCATTACCAATTTTGTGCGCTGCCCTTTGGTCTCACCACAGCCCCCAGGGTGTTCACCAAGTGTTTGGCAGTAGTGACAGCTCACCTGAGGAGTCTTGGATTCCAAGTGTTTCCCTATCTCGACGACTGGCTCCTGACTGCCACCACCAGGCATCTACTAATGGACAACCTCAAAGCCACCATCTCTCTGGGTGTTTCCCTAGGGATTACATTCAATTGGTCAAAGTCTGTCTTGCTGCCCTCTCAGCGCATAAAGTTTATAGGAGCAGAGATAGACTCAAGATTGATGCGCGTCTTTCTTCCTGCCGAAAGGATCCGAACTTTACAGGGCCAAGTTCAAGCTCTGATCTCGAGATCCAAAGCCCCAGCCAGGTTGGTCCTACAGGTTCTAGGCTCAATGTCTGCCACGGTACTTTTAGTTCCTCTAGCAAGGTTACACATGGGGATTCTTCAGTGGCTCTTGTCAACTCAATGGTCCTTTCAGGATCTTCCCCTCAATCACCACATCATGATTACGGAAATATGCAAAAGGGACCTTCGCTGGTGGCTTCAAACATCCAACTTGGATCAGGGAAAACCCTTTGTTCTCCCCCCTCCAGTGGTTACCCTGACGACAGATGCCTCCCAGATAGGGTGGGGGGGGCATTGTCTGGGCAGGCTAGTTCAGGGCTCCTGGCTTCCGGACGAAGCTCTTCTCCACATCAACGTGTTGGAAATGAGGGCTGTACTTCTATCCCTACAGGCCTTACACAAGTTTCTTCCTCAGGGCATCATCGCCATCCACACAGACAACATGTCGGTGGTTTGGTATCTGAACAAACAAGGAGGGACCAGATCGTATCCCCTTTGCAGAGAGGCCATGAGAGTGTGGGAATGGGCTGTAGCTACCAACCGCTTCTTGGTAGCGACCCACATCCCGGCAAAGTCAAATGTATTGGCGGACAAATTAAGCAGGACAATTCTCTCTCCTCACGAATGGTCTCTAAACCGCACAGTAGCAGCCCAGGTTTTCAAGAGATGGGGGACGCCATGCTGCGACCTATTTGCAACTCCACAAAACACCAAGTGCCAAAGGTTCTTCTCCTTGATTCCACATCAGGAAGTACCAGCCATGGATGCTCTAGCACAACCTTGGCCAACAGGGCTACTTTATGCCTTTCCTCCAATACCACTCCTTCCCAAAGTTATTCAAAAGCTTCTCAACTAGGGTCTTCAATGATTCTGATTGCCCCATACTGGCCTCGTCAGATATGGTTTCCTTACCTGAAAAAAGCATGCAGTGGACGATCCGTGGACCTTAGACCTGATCCCGGATTTGCTAATCCATCAGTCGGGACATTGGCATCAGTCCCTTCAATCTCTGAAATTGACAGCTTGGCTCCTCCACTTCCAACCTTAGTTAGAAGTCACACACTAGACCCGGAAGTTGTTCACATTTTATATTCGGCCCACAAACCCACCACTAACAAATTGTACCTCAGTAAGTGGAAGAGGTTTGCTATCTGGGCTCAACTCAAGGGCTTAGACCCTATCACTGCTCCTGTCCCAGAGGTTTTGAAATTCTTAACATCCCTGTTTAATCAGGGATCTTCTGTCTCAATTATTAAAGTTCAACTAGCTGCTATCTCTAAGTTCCATGAATCCACGGATCCTCCCTTGATGAGCAGCAGACTATGCAAAACATTCATTAAAGGTGCGAGTCTGTTAAGACCACCAGTTTTTCATCCTGCACCTCCGTGATCTTGATTTGGTGCTTCACATTAACATCCCCCTTTTGAACCGGCTGCTACATGCGAATTAAAATATCTGTCTTGGAAAACGGCATTCTTAGTGGCTATTACTTGGCAAGAAGAGTCTCAGAGCTTCAAGCCCTGTCTATTAAACCACCGTATTTGATTTTCCACAAAGATAGAGTATCACTCAGGCCTAATCCATCCTTTGTTCCAAAGGTCTGCTCTAGTTTCTGTCTTCAACAATCTCTAGAACTACCAGTTTTCTTTCCGAAATTCTCTAATGAAGCAGAATACACTCTCCATAAATTGGATGTTCACAGGCAATTACGCTTCTATTTAGACAGGACTCAGCAACTTCGTAAGTCAGACCAGTTGTTTGTGTCCTTCTCAGATAATAAATTGGGCCAAACCATCACGAAAGCTACAATCTCAAAATGGATCAGAGATTGCATAACTCAGGCCTATTCTTCTTCAAATAAACATCTTACATCATCTATCAAAGCTCATTCTACCAGAGCTATGGCTACTTCTATAGCCTTTCATTCCAAGCTCGCTATATCGAAATTTGTGCTGCGGCTACTTGGTCCAACCCGCACACTTTCATTTCCCACTACAAATTGGATGTGGCATCTAAAGGACGAGCATCATTTGGTTCCACGGTTCTCAGGAGTGTTTTCCAGTGAGCCACCCAGGATTCAGGTGCTAGGGACGCTGTCCCATCATTCAGAATGTAGGCGAGATAGATCACATAACATCTTTTAGTTATGTACTCACCATAACTTCAGATGTTTGGGATCCATCTCCACATTCCTGATACCCACCCGCCTTCCCCCTGCCTTGCAGATCAGAAGAGATGGAACGGTTTTGAGCTCCACTGTTTTTATCTTGTTTCATCTGACGATGTTATATAAGCAGGGTATGCATGTGTGCATGTATGCGGACAAACTAGATCTGGGGGACTGGCAGTGGTGCATCCTGGGATATAGTAAGCTCAGCCAATAAGAGACTTCGCTCTTTGGCATAAGCGTGCCGAGTCGGAGCCGAGGGATCGGCTCCGAACCCATCATTCAGAATGTAGGCGAGATGGATCCCAAACATCTGAAGTTATGGTGAGTACATAACTAAAAGTTTAGAATGCAGCATGTTTGGGGAGAGATGGGAGCATTTCTCTGCCTCAGTGGGTCTCTTCTGAGGCAGAATATTGTCTGAAGTAGCCACTGCTGAATGATGTTTGCTCATCCTAGAGGGACAAAAGAGCTTCCCAAAAAAAGTAAGATGTAATGTGATCCTATCTCGCCTACATTCATTACTGATCCTCGGCTCCGACTCGGCCGCTATAACTAGCACGAAGTCTCTCATTGGCTGGGCCAACCCTGTATCCCAGGATGTAACACGCCCAAACCCCCAGATCTCGTTTGCCGCTCCTAGAGTAATGACGTGGTCTCGACTTGGCTGTGGCTAAGTACCCTCTCTTTTTTTGAACTCATAGCTGTTTCTCGAGTTTTATACTAAAAAAGCTATTCTAATAGCTACGTTGTCTGTTGTATCCATTTTTTTTGTGAATTATTGCGTGTATTGTTAGGTTTGTGTGGTAATCCTTTTGTTTGGCGGGTTAGGCCCGTTTAAGTTAGAGGGCCTTTGCCCTATCTTGTGTCGTTGGTGTTTGGGCGTTTAAGTTAGAGCCCTTTTCTCCCTCCCTACCTTGTGTTGCTGAGTGTGTGTTGATTTATAGTTTAAGTTTAAATCTAAATCTGAAGTAGTTGCTGGCAGCTTTCCAAGCTACAAGATCCGAGCTCCTAGCTCCTCCCCCTACCCATAATCCTCTGCTAGCTGCTGTATTACCTCAGATCGTTTTTTGCCGCGGCTGATGTAGCTACTTTTAAAGAGCTCCTGGTTCGGTGAGATCGTTAAATTACTAAACCTCTCCTTTTTTTCTTTAGTTTTGTAAAATTAGTTGTGTACGTGTGTGTAGGGCCCTGATGTCCTTCAAGGATGCATCTGCAGTCCTTACAAATGGGTTGTCCTGTCGTCAGGCAGCCCTTCGGTCGGCCGGATTCCAAAGTCTGGGTCTGGCCTCGGCTGATGTCGCACTTCACCCGACGTCATAGCTGCAGTTATTCGGGTATAAAGGCATCAGCCGATGCCATCTTCCTCAGTCTTTCTTGCCGCGTGGCGCCCGAAGCAGAAGCTGTTCGCAAGTGCCGGTCGGTCAGAACCAGAGATTACTACTACCGAAGACTTCTAAAAAGCTAAGTACCCTGTTGGGGACTCTTTCTTGCCTCAACCGATGTCAGAAAAAGTGAATAACTGTTTAACTTGTGGGAAACGAATACCTCATTAAGATTTCCACTCTTACTGCTTACCTTGTTTAGGCCCAGACCACGACGTAGCAGCTTGTCTAGCCTGTGCTTCTTTCAACCGACGAACGCTTAGACGTCGGTCGGAATTTGCAGAGGAGTTTTTCGGCTCCGCTTTTGCTTACATTATGCCGTCGGATCCTCCGACTACGCAAATATCTAAAAAGCGCAAGGAAAAGGACCGACACTCATGTCGGGCGGTTTCGGCGAAACCGCGGTTAAGCCAACCGCGAGTGTCTCTGTTTCGGCTGAAACCGAGTCCACGGTTCTTCCTTCGGCCGAAAGCTTACCTACTACCGAGGCCTCATCCAGCATGGCTGAATCTGCTACTGAAATCCCAGCAGGTTCACAGGATTTATCTGATACTATTCCTTTGGATATTTCTACCCCTGCACGTGGAGCTGCTAGGCCACCTGCATCCATGTCAATTACGGCCTTTGCCAGGGCTAAAGCAGCAAAATCTACCAAAACTGTACCTGCTAAGACCCCCTCTCACAGGCCTAGCTCTAGTTCTCAAATGCTTACTCTAGCAGAGGATCTCATTTCTTTGATCCGGGGATCCCAACTACACCCAGACAGAGCATCTCACCCACCTCCAGAGAAGAGGCCTAGAGTAGAGCCCCCTGAGCCAGTTTCTTCAGATGGCTCCTCTGATGAATCAGATAATTCAAACCCTCCAGAGGACCCTTTTTCTCCTTATGAAGACTCTGATGCAGAAGAGTCCATTCCTTCTGCCTCTCCGCCTGAGGAATTTTCTTTTGGGGAAACCTTGCATGCTATGAGGGAACAATTTCAATGGCAGGGCCAGGATTTTTCAGACTCTAGGAAAAGGCTTAGAACCTTTTTGCATTTGCCACAGCATAGGCCTTTAGCCATTCCTCCAGTACTTACTGTTGTGGATGATGCATTTAATGATGTTTGTACTGCTCCTGATTCTCTTCCTCCGGCCCCTGCTAAGCCCGATAGGTACTACAGGGTTCCGGACACACATTATCATTTGTATAAGGCTCCTTTTGCAGATCCTGAAACTATCTCCCAGGGACCCAAGGCTGTAGCAGCTACCTCTGCCAAAAACCCCCTCCCCTCTGAAAGGCTATCTAGGGCCTTAGAGAGATGGGGTAAAAAAGTATACACTTCTGCTACTCTTTCAGCTACTCTTTCAGCTAGGGCCTTGAACTGTCAATTCCACATGATTCAGTATCAGGAATTTATGTTAGACCAGTTAACTAAAAAACTGTCCTCGGATGAACCATTAGATAAAAAATCTGTTCAGGAATTGGTAAATAACATTCAACAGGTCAGTAATCATTCCTTAAAATGCGGCTATGATGCACTGGAGGCTTCCTTTAGATCAGCCATGACTGGTACAGTGATCAGAAGACATGCATGGTTAAAAGAGCAGTCCTTACCAGACCATGTTAAATCAAAGCTTCTAGATGCTCCCATGGATAAGCTCAATTTGTTTGGCTCCCCTGCACAGCAGGTGCTGAAGAAGGTAGAAGAGAAAGCAAAATCTGTCCAGACAGTCAAGGATTTCTTGCAGGTCCAGCCTCCAAGGTTTAGCAGGAACTGGCCTTCCAAGAATTGGTCCTTTCCAGACACCTCCAGAGCTCAGAGAGGCAGGAATAGACGCTCAAGAGGCAGGGGTCAATCCAGAGGTGCCTACAGGGGACGCCAGTGGCAGGCTAACAACCAGCGAGGTACAGCCACAGATCCAGCCACCACCACTTCCACAGGACAATCACAGTGACTTGGCTCTGGCACCGCCTACCAGGGAACAACTAGAAGCACCCTTAGGCGGAAGCTAGCCTTATTTTCAGTAAACTGGCATTACATCACAGGAGACAAATGGATTTTACAGACAATAGACCAAGGTTACAGGTTTCACTTCCATACTCTACCAAGGAAGAGAGGAATGCCAAACCTACCTCCAAATCAGAAGACAGAAGCTCTAAAACAAATAACTCACTTACTAAGGATGAGAGCTGTAGAAAGGGTACCATCTATGGAACAAGGACAAGGATTTTACTCCAGACTCTTCCTGGTACCAAGAAAAGAAAACCAATGGAGACCTATTCTCGACCTGTCCGCTTTAAACACATACCTCATTGTTCCAAAATTCAAAATGCTGACCCTACAGCAGCTTCTTCCCATGCTGGGCAAGGAATCTTGGCTGGTAACTCTAGATCTCAAGGAGGCATACCTGCACATCCCCATACGACCAAATTGCAGAAGATACCTCAGATTTCTTGCAGGATCAGAGCATTATCAATTCTCAGCATTGCCCTTTGGCTTATCTACTGCGCCCAGAGTATTCACGAAATGCCTGGCATCAGTAATTGCTAATTGCAGGCTACAGGGGATTCAAATCTACCCTTACCTGGACGATTGCCTGTTACAAGCGGACAACAAAAACAAATTAACAAAAGACTTGAAAAAGGTCATTCATCAACTGCAAGCCCTGGGATACACAGTCAATATAAAAAAGTCAAGACTGATACCATCCCAAAGGATAACCTTCTTGGGTGCAGAGCTGGACACATCAAAACAAATGGCATCCCTAACCGTAGAAAAACAGGAGCAACTTCCTCTCTACTTCATGGCATTAACAAAGCAGAACCAGCTAACAGCAAGAAAAGTCCTGCAAGCCCTGGGTTACATGGCATCCTGCATAATATTGGTTCCACATGCCAGACTACATATGAGGAAATTACAGTGGTACCTAAGGAATTTATGGTCTCAGCACAAGCACAGCCTAGAAACCAAAATTCCAATAATTCCATGCCTGAAGCAAGAATTCCAATGGTGGGCTCAGGCCTGTCAATCAAACAAAGGACTGCCTTTCAACAGCACTCAACCAAGCCAGACCATTACAACGGACGCCTCAGACCTCGGTTGGGGGGCGCACATGCTGGACAAGTGCATACAAGGCTTATGGACTCAAGACCAGCTGCACCTACACATAAATCAAAAGGAAATGCTGGCAGTAAAACTGGCAATACAGACATTCAGACCATTTCTTCGACAGGGTCAACTGTTGATAAGGACGGACAACACCACAGTTATGTGGTACATCAACAAACAGGGAGGCACACATTCATACCCTCTATGCCGGATGGCAATGGACCTCTGGAATGTGGCCCTGAGCTACAACATTCAGTTACAAGCAATTTTTGTGCCAGGAAAAGAAAATATACTAGCAGACATCCTAAGCAGAACTACCACGGATGCCCACGAATGGATGCTACATCCGGACATCTTCAAAACCATTACAGGGAAATGGGGACTACCAGAAATAGACTTATTTGCATCCCCGCACAGTCACCAACTGAAAAAATTCTGCACGAGGACGTACCACCCACTTGCCTGGAAAGTGGACTCCCTATCTTTCAGCTGGAAAAACTTGACAGCATATGCATTCCCACTTCTTCCTTTGATGCACAAGGTGCTATTGAAGATCAAAGAAGACCGTCCAAGGATCATCCTGATAGCTCCAGACTGGCCAAGGCAACATTGGTACCCATTACTGAGGAGTATGTCTCGGGAACAAATATGGCCTCTGCCCCTAGTTCCCTTACTGTTAACACAGAACAACTTCAAAACCCTGCATCCAAACCTGAAAACACTGCAGCTGGCTGCCTGGAACATTGCATAATACCAAATAACCCAAATTTATCTCAAAGGGTTAAAGACATTATCTTGGAGGCTCGCAGACCCTCAACAAGAAAAAATTATTCAGCAAAATGGAAAAGATATTTCATTTGGAGTACTGCAAAAGGAGAAAATGTGTCACTGGTAAGCATTGCTAACATCCTGGAATACTTGGCAGAGCTCTTCCACAATGGCCTGTCCTATTCTTCCATTAAGATTCATGCCTCAGCTATTTCAGCAGAAAACAACCTGGATCCTCCAGTCTTCTCACATCCTCTGCTCAGGCAGTTCCTGAGAGGAATTAAAAATGTGAAACCACCTAGGAAGCCACCATTGCCAGCATGGGACTTGAACTTTGTGCTAGAAAAGTTGACACTCCCTCCTTTCGAGCCAGCAGCAACAGCAGAATTACAGTACTTATCATGGAAAACTGCTTTCCTGCTTGCAATCACTTCAGCAAGAAGGGTTTCAGAACTACAGGCATTAATGGCAGTACAGCCCTTCCTGATCTTCCATCAAGATAGAGTGTCCATGAGAACTAATCCTACTTTTATGCCAAAGGTGGTCTCCAGGGTATCTTTAAACCAAGCTATCCACCTGCCTACATTCTTCCCCAACCCACAGAACAGGGGAGTTGCATACCTTGGATGTACATAGACAATTACGTTACTACCTGGACAGGACCAAGAGCAATAGAAAAACTGACCAGCTACTGGTAGCATATGCACCAGGAATGGAAGGCAAAGCAATTTCAAAACAGACAATCTCTAAGTGGGTAGGAAATTGCATCAGATTTTGTTACTCTTATCATGGGAAGAAAACTCCAGAAAACATCAGACCTCACCCTACAAGGGCTACAGCCACTACCACAGCTTTTTTACGAGGAGTGGCTACCAAAGACATTTTAGAGGCTGCTACTTGGAGCTCCGTGCATACATTTGCCAAGCATTATAATTTACCCTTATACTCCAGATCCCGAGCAGGGTTTGCCACTGCTGTTTTGCAAGGGATCTTAACTACACCATAATCATCTTAGTGCCTCCTCCCCCAGTTTGGCTATGGTATTCTACCCATTTGTAAGGACTGCAGATGCATCCTTGAAGGACATAGTACAGTTCTGTACCTACCATAAATGTAGATGTCCGATAGGCATGCATCTGCAGTCAGGATTACCCTCCCTCCTTCCCCTCTGAGGTACTCCTAGGGTATTTACCCATCTCCTAGCTAGCTGGGGGAATCTATTATGGTGTATTTGTTTGTATATATGTATATACATGTTTGATTTTATTTGCTCTCTCTTATTTGGAAACTTTTGCAATTATCCAAATTTAGCCTTCCTAGAGGGCACCTGGCATCTGGGGCAAGAAACACTGAGGAAGATGGTGTCGGCTGATGCCTTTATACCCGAATAACTGCAGCTATGACGTCGGGTGAAGTGCGACATCAGCCGAGGCCAGACCCAGACTTTGGAATCCGGCCGACCGAAGGGCTGCCTGACGACAGGACAACCCATTTGTAAGGACTGCAGATGCATGCCTATCGGACATCTACATTTATGGTAGGTACAAAACTGTACTTTTTAACCTATCGGTAGTTTAGTTATTTTTATAGTTAGCTTTTTCATCTGTGTCACCCCTCCCCCCTTTAGTGTTTGGGTGTGTGTGTGAGACGTCTAAAATGGCTGAAGGGCCCAAAGCCGTTTTTTCCAAATGTACTGAATGTGGCCATAAGCTTTCACCAGCTGATGGCCACACTCAGTGTGTTTTATGCCTGTGGGTGGCCCATTTATCTGTGGCCTGCCAAATTTGTGCTGCCTTTAACCCCCGGGCACTTAGGGATAGGAAGAATAAGCTGATCCTGGCGGGTAAGCTACCCCAGGAATCGGCTTCTTCTTCCTCTCCCGCCCAGGCTCAGGCTGCCTCGGCAGCCCTGGTGCCTTCTGCGCCTCTTGCTCAACCCGGGACTCAACCTCCCTCTTTGGGTTCAAGCAGGAGCGACGCTGGTGCCTCTTCTACCAGAGAGAAGAGGCACAAGGATAAGGAGGGACATAAATCCCATAAAAGGCTGGCCGAGACAACCCTCGGCCCCGCCATCTAAAGTGACTAGGTCTCCCTCGAGGGTCTCCGGATCCTCCCCCTCTCGGCTCCGTTCGCCCAGTTTCTCGCCGGAGCTGGAGGAGGAGGACCGGTCTCCCTCGAGGTCGTCAAGGCGGCCCTCCTGGCCCGCCTCAACGACTTCTAGATCGATCAGAAGCCACACCGAAGCGGACATGGATCGAATGATGCGTCGATTCGTACAGACCCAAATGCAGATGGGGGTGCTCTTGCCTCCCCCCACCCCCTCTGGGAGGGAGTGCGGCCCCCATTTTTGCCCCGATCACTCCTTCTCCGACTCGTTTTCGGGTCTCTGAGTCGTCGGATCTGGGCCCTTTCGGAGCTGGGGATTTGTCGGCGCCGATAGCGCTGGTCTCTTCGCCGACTATGCCCTCGAGCTTGTCAGATTCGAGTTCTCAGGGCCGAGGGCTGAGCGTCAGATCCGGGGGAGTTGGTGTGTCTTTGGCGCCGCTGGGTTCGGAGTGCACCTCTCTCTCGGCGCTGACCGCATCGGCCCCGACCCTGATCCCTACCTCGGAGCCGAGGAAAATGCTTTTGGAGCCTGGCGAGAGTAGTTCTCCTTCGGCTTTTGAGGTAGTGGAGAGGATACTGTCGAGTTCCTCCAGGTCCCCAGACTGGGCTTCGGATCCTTCCATACCCCCACTGTATGAGGGTCTATCTGCCGTCATCTGACCATCGGGACAGCCTGCCCATACCCTTCAGCTAGTTCCCGTGGAGGAACAAGAACCCGTGGACGAGCCCTCTTTGGATAGTCCCACCGAGGAGGTCCCTCGGAAACGTAAGTGTAAAAGCAGGCACCTGGACTCCCCTGAGTCCGTTACCACTGACACTGATTTAGATGAAAGGGAAGGTTCCCCAAGGTCACCCCCTGAGGATGTCTCCTTCGGAGACATCATGGAAATGTTGCGTATTAGAGGGGGGTGGTCTGCCCAAAAACCTTCCGTGGATGAATCCGTGTTCCTGGAGGCGTTTGAGGCAGGCCCATCTACCTCCTGGGTGTCCCCTCCGGCTGACCCCGTGGTAGACTTAATTACTACTAGGGCGTGGAAGGAGCCCGACACCGTGGAGCCAATTCCTAGGTGTCCTGATAAAGTCCTTAGCCCCCTTACAGATAGGCAGTCTTGGGCCAAGGGATCTCCCGTTGATGCCATGTTGGTGGCGGCTGCCACCAAGAGAGAATTCGCTCAGGAGAGTTCTTCGGTCCATCCGCCAGATGAGGAATCTCGAGCACTGGACCGCATTGGGAAGCGGATGTTTGCTTCGGCGACCTTTTCGATAAGGGAGCTGAACTATATGGCACATACCATTAGGCTACAGCGAGACTTGATCAAGGAATACGCTGCAGCAGCCCCCCTCCCCCCCCAGAGTCCATGTCAGTCGCAGACAAGGATGTTTTTTCGACTCGAATGGCCACTCTAAAATCCATTTCTAATACGTCCATGCGGCTTCTCTCCCATGCAATGGAGGGAGCTGCTAGGGACAGCGGAGCCGGGGTCGTCTTGCGACGTAACGCCTGGCTCCGCCTTTGCGACTTCGCGGATCCCTTCAAGGTGTCCTTCGCGAACGCCTCTTTTGATGGATCTTCGCTTTTTGGCAAGACTGTTCGCGATACACTGGTCCAAAGCGAAAAGGACGGGAAGACGCTGTCTGCCATCTGAGTCTGCTTCTCTAATCCCCAACGATCCTTCTCCAGGAATCAGAGGGGACAAAAGAAGCTGTGGTTCCGTAAATCTCAGCAATTCCATCCAGCTTCGGACCCCTCGTCCTCTAGAGGCAGAGGAGGACAAGGTTGATGCCGGCCCAGAGGCAGAGGGGGGCCGCGTAACTTAGGGTCTTAGAGAGCCTTTCTCGGACAGGCCCGCACAGCAGCCGTGAGGGCTTGCCCAACTGTCCCTCTCTGGAGGCAGTCGGGGGGCGGTTGACGGAGCACCTGGCAAATTGGGAGTCCCTTACCACAGATCGATGGGTGCTCCATATCATATCCAGAGGTTATTCCATTCCCTTCATAAACCATCTCCCCAAGACCAGACGCCTCCCCGATGTACCACCCGATCAGAGGGAGGCAGCGGCTTCAGAGATATCGAAGTTGCTAAGAAAAAGAGCCATCCAGCCCATCCCCCCAAATCAGTCCGGATTGGGTTATTACTCCAGGTTCTTTTTGCTGCCAAAGAAAACGGGGGACCTAAGACCCATCTTAGACCTTTCCGCTCTGAACCTGTTCATTCCCAAGGAAAAATTCCGGATGGTCACCCTCCAATCTATTCTCCCCCTTCTGCAGGAGAATGACTGGATGTGCTCTGTAGACCTCAAGGATGCGTACTACCATATTCTGATGGACAGACGATCCAGAAGATTCCACCGCTTCCGGCTGGGAGCCAGTCATTATCAGTTCAGGGTTCTTCCGTTCAGCCTCACCTCAGCCCCCAGGGTGTTCACGGCAGTGGTTGCAGCCCACCTGAGACTTCAGGGCATTCAGGTCTTCCCGTACCTAGACGACTGGCTCCTTACCACCGCCAACAGGCATCATCTCTGCGTGGCAAGGGATTACGCCCTGAACCTTGCCCACAACTTAGGCATATCAGTGAACCTGCAGAAATCCTCCCTGTGCCCCGTTCAGGCCCTGGATTTTATAGGGGCCAGGTTGGATACCCGTATCTCTCGAGCTACGCTAACTTCAGACAGGCTGAGCAGCTTGTTATATCAGGTGTTAGCCCTTCTTAGGAGTCCTGCTCCTCCGGCGGAGTTAGTCCTGAGGGCACTAGGGTCTATGGCAGCAGAGATCGGTCTCTCCCTTCACGCACGCCTGCGAATGAGGATATTACAGTGGACCCTACAAGTCCAGTGGTCCCTATCACTCCACCCATTGAACACGCCAATACCACTGAGCAGAGTTTGCAAGGACTCCCTTCTTCGGTGGCTCCATGCGCGGGAACTCAGAGAAGGGAGGCCCTTTGTGATCCCCCCACCCCAAGCCACGTTGACCACGGACGCTTCTCGCCTTGGGTGGGGGGGGGCATTGTTCAGGCAGATCCGTCCAAGGCACGTGGACGTCCCTAGAGACCGCTTTGCATATCAATGTCCTAGAGATGAGGGCGGTGCTTTTGGCGTTGCAAGCTCTCCACGACCTTCTCCCTCTGGGGACTATTGCAATCCAGACAGACAATATGTGAGTAGTCTGGTATATAAACAAACAGGGAGGAACCAGATCTTATCCCTTTTGTTGAGAGGCCATGAGAGTTTGGGAATGGGCGATATCCACCAACCGGTTTCTGATAGCAACGCACATTCCGGGACGGTCCAACATATTAGCGGACAAACTGAGTCGAGTACTTCTCACTCCATATGAGTGGTCTCTGAATCCATCTGTTGCGAAGCAGATCTTCCACAAATGGGGTTGGCCTCGCTGCGATCTTTTTGCTTCTCCTTTAAATACAAAATGCAGCGAGTACTTCGCAGTACTCTCCCCCCCCCCCCCCCCCCACCAAAGGGGAGAGTCCCAGAGACGCTCTAGTTCATGCTTGGCCTCCCGGTCTCCTATATGCATATCCCCCCTCCCGCTCATGATAAAATTCATACAGAAAGCCTGTCGGTTGGGGAGCAAAGTTATCCTCATAGCCCCATTCTGGCCTCGACAGATCTGGTTCCCTTATCTGCGGTCTCATAGTGTGGCTCCTCCATGGATTCTGGATCCCATGCCAGACCTGATCTCGCATCCTGCAGGTTGCCAAACCCCGAACCTTGTCAACCTCGAGCTTACGGCTTGTTGATCCAGTTCCAATGATGGCTAGGACTCCCGGCATCTCATCTCCCGTTAAGGCCATACTGGTCGCGGCCCATAAGCCGTCTACCAGAAAACTTTACAATAGTAAATGGAAACGTTTCTCCATCTGGGCTAAAGACAAGGGCCTGGACCCATTTACAGTCCCTATTCTGACTACTCTGGACTTCCTGTCACTGATCTTTCGGCAGGGAACAAGTGCTTCTACGGTAAGGGTGCAGTTGGCGGCCATCTCCCATTTTCATGTAGGTGATGGCTTAGGGTCCTTGGCATCTGCAGAATTATGCAAAACTTTCTTGCGAGGCATCTTTCTTTTGAAGCCGCAGGTAAAAACTGTGGTTCCCCCATGGGAGTTGACCTTAGTCTTACAAGCCCTGACAAGTCCACCCTTTGAGCCGGCAGCCTCGGTTCCGTTAAAATTCTTGTGGAAAACGGCCTTCTTGGTGGCTATTACTTCAGCCAAGAGGGTTTCAGAATTACAAGCTCTGTGCATGAAAACCCCCTTACCTTATATTTCACAAGGATAGAGTGTCCCGCAGGACTGACCCGTCTTTCTTACCCAAGGTGGCTTCTGAGTCAAATATTAATCAGTCAATAAATTTACCAGTGTTCTTCCCAAACTTTCAGAACAAAGGAGAATACAAGTTGCACAAATTGGATGTGCACAGACAACTACGTTTCTACTTGCACAGAACTAAAGATTTTCGCAAGTCAGACCAGTTGTTTGTATCCTTTGCAAAATCAGCCATGGGTAAAGCCGTTTCCAAAGTGACTCTAGCAAATTGGATCTGTCGGCGCATAATTCAAGGGTATATATCGTCAGGCAAACCGGCCCCTATTGGAATTAATGCTCATTCTACAAGGTCTGTAGCCACCTCAGCATCCTTTTGGTCTAGGGTTCCCTTGGACGACATATGTTCAGCAGATACTTGGTCCTCTTCTCATACGTTCATTTCTCATTATAAACTAGATATGATTTCGAGAGGCAGAGCTTCTTTTGGCTCCGCGGTGCTTCAGAATATCCTTCCGTAAAGGCCACCCAGGTTCCTTCTTGAGTAGCTGGGAGAGCAAGTGAAGTAACTACTTCAGATAAAGAAGTTATGTACTCACCATAACGTTCCATCTGAGTAGGTACTTCATTTGTCTGCAACCGACCCCCCCTGCCATCCCCCGAACCTCTTTCGGGATTTTCTGGTTACCTGTAAGTTCTTGTCAAGAGTTTACATCTGGTGTATTCCTCTCCCGAGGTGATTAGTTGGGTGGTACGGCAAAAAAGTCGATCTGAGGTAATACAGCAGCTAGCAGGGGATTATGGGTAGGGGGAGAAGCTAGGAGCTCTGATCTTGTAGCTTGGAAAGCTGCCAGCTCAGATCCGAAGTTGGATCCGATCCCCACAGGTTGCAGACAAATGAAGTACCTACTCAGATGGAACGTTATGGTGAGTACATAACTTCTTTTTTTGCTACTTCTGGGTTGTGTTCCTTATGTCGGGCAAGGAACCAAAAGAGCATAAGCCATCTGGCTTTAAAAAGTGCACTAAATGTGCGTACAAGATGTCGCTGACTGATGGCCACGCCATCTGTGTATAGTGTCTTGGTGCCATACACTTGCAGGAATCCTGCAGTGTGTGTCATGCCTTCTCTTCCAGGGTTTTACAGGAGAGAAAAAATAAACTTATCCTTAAGGGTTTGATTAAACCCTCCTTTGAGGAAACTTTGGCGTCTTCTCCTCCCTCTGAGAAATCCACGTCCAAGACATAAATGAAGTCTCCGGCTCCGACTAGTGCATCGGAGCCGCCAGAGAAAAGGTCAAAAAATATATCTCCTTCCTCGTCTCCACTGGTCTCGGAGCCGCAGGACGTCTTGTCTCTTGTGGGGTCGGCTTCTTCGACTCCGCGGTCGTTGGCGCTGAAGGAGGTTGCGGTGGTTCTCGAGCCTGCTTTGGCTCCGATCCTTTTGGAGCCAATTCAGAGCCGTTCCCCCAGTCTTGTCTTGGTTTGACAGAGAAGGTTTCTCGACCCCCTTTTGCCTCCTCCAAGTCCTCCAGGCTCTCTGATTCGGATGTTGATAGGGTGGTCCAGAGGCTCCTCCAGTCGCCAGTGGTAACTAAATTATTTTCGGCTCCAGAGCCAGCCACTATATCGGTTCCGTTTCTTCCTCCTCCGACAACCTCGGTGTCGTCGGAGCCAGAGTCTGCCAGGTCGAGTGAAGTCCCTGGGTTGGCTCCGAAACCTCCTCCTAATCTTTTGGGTCCGACCTCGGCTCCAACCTTTTCCATTCCTTCTACAGGTTTCGGTACTCTGGTGTCCTCAGTCGAACCCGAGGGGGATACATCGGGGCTTCGGCTCCGAGTCTCCCCCTTGGTGCTTCGGCTAGGGGTACCCCGACTCCGGTCATGGTCTCGGAGGCGGGTTTTTCGTCTGATTCTGGTGGACCTGCCTTCAAGGCTATGAGGAGCGCTCTGGCCAAGTCCATAGTGACTTCACCTGAATCGGCAACTCCTTCCCCACACGCTGCGACTAGAGCTTCTGGTGCCCCCCTATCTCTGGACAGCGGGCTCCTAGGCCTGAGGAAACCTCCATGTGTGGTCCCCTACTTTCTGAGGGCCCTTCAGAGTCTGTGCCTGAAGAGCCTCCCAGGAAGAAGTTGTGTAAGAAGAAGCACGTAGACTCCCCAGATGAGTCTGTCACCTCGGACACCGACCTCAATGATGCAGCAGGGTCCCCGAAGTCGTCCTCTGATAATGTCTCGTTCTCCGATATCCTGGAGATCTTGAGACAGTGGGGCGACTGGCCATCCAAAAACCCTTCTGAGGAGGAGTCGGTCTTCCTCAAGGCCTTCGGAGCCCAGCCTTCCACCTCCTGGGTGTCTCCACCCTTCGATGAATTATTGGACCTTATTTGTCGAAGGGTGTGGGAACACCCTGACTCTGTGGAGCCAGTTCCTAGTCGCCCTAATAAGTTCTCATCTGCGCCTCCCAGAAAAGAATTTTTGACCAAGGGAGTACCTGTGGATGCTATGGTGGTGGCATCTGCCACTCAGCAGGACGTGGCAGAGGCTTCTACTTCCATCCATCCTCCTAATAAGGAGTCTAGGAGTATGGATAGGTATGGGAAGCATACCCTGTCTTCAGCGACCTTTACGTTGCAGTCGCTGAATTACTTTTGTCATTTTACGTGGCTCCAAAGGGATCTCATAAAGGAGTTGGGAGATACCCTGTCGGGTAACTTGCCTGAGGCGTTGGCCCAGCCCGTTAATGCCCAGCGCCCTTTCTTCCATAGTCAACTCATCCATGAGGCTCATATCTTATGTAGCCGAGGGGGCGGGTAGAGCAGCGAGTTTGGACGTAGCCCTTAGGAGGTAAGCTTGGATGGGCTTGTGTCATTTTGCGGAGGCTTTCAAGTCTTCTTTCACGGACGCCCCATTCGACCGGGTCCTCCCTTTTTGGACCCAAAGTGAAAGACACCCTCACTAGATGTGAGCAGGGGGGGTAAGACCTTGTCTGCCATTGGGGCCCGTTTTTCCCTTCCCACTAGACCTTATCCCAAGGCTCGGAGGGGAGGGAAAATGTGGTTCAGAAAGTCTCAAAAGTCTTCCCCTGCCCATCAAAGTGACCCCCCCTCCAGGGGCAGAGGAGGGGGGAATTTTAATGGAAGGCATCGCCCTAGAGGCGGTGGAGGCCCCTGCAATACAGGAGACTGTGAGTCCTTTCGTGGTTCCTCCTACCAACGTCCCTGAGGGATTGCCCCACTGTGCATCTCCGGAGCCAGTCGTTTTTTGGAGCATCTTCAGGCCTGGGAGTCCATCACTCAGGATCGATGGGTGCTTCGTATCATTACCGGAGGTTACACCATTCCCTTTATCCGTCCCCCTCCACCATCAAGGAAAATCCTGGACATCCTACCCAGTCAATGGGATCAGGCAGCAATAGAGGTCTCAAGGCTGCTAGAAAAAGGAGTCATCCAACCAGTCCCCGCAGACCAGCTCTGATTAGGAACTTACTCAAGATTATTTTTGGTGCCAAAAAGAACAGGGGACTTGAGACCCATTCTGGATCTCAGCCGTTTAAACCGCTTTGTAAAGAAGTCTAAGTTCCGAATGGTCACGTTGCAATCCATTTTCCCCTTGCTGGAAAAAGGAGTATGGATGTGCTCCATCAATCTCAAGGATTCCTATTATCCCATCAAGATAAACAAGGCCTCCAGAAATCATTTACGCTTCTGCCTGGGAGCCAGTCATTTTCAATTCTGAGCCCTGCCCTTTGGTCTCATCACAGCCCCCAGGGTGTTCACCAAGTGTCTGGCAGTGGTGACAGCTCACCTGAGATGTCTAGGATTCCAGGTGTTTCCTTATCTAGATGACTGGCTCCTCACCGCCCCCACCAGGCATCTACTTATTCAAGCCACGAGAGCTACTGTCAAATTGGGCCATCTACTAGTATTTCATTCAACTGGGCAAAGTCTGTATTGCTGCCATCACAGCGTGTTGCCTTTATCGGCGCAGAGCTAGACTCTGTAGAAATGCGAGCTTCTCTTCCGGCAGAGAGAATAAAAGTGTTACAGGCCCAAGTTCTGGCTTTACTACCCCGGGAAAAAGCGCAAGCCAGGATAGTTCTTCAGTTGTTAACTGCTGAATGATATTTTCTCATCCTAGAGGGACAAAAGAGCTTCCCAAAAAACATAAGTTGCCTGTTTTTTTTTTTTCCTTGATTATACTATTTACTGCAGTTTTTATTGTGTCATGCTTATTTAATACTGTAAACTTATTATAAATTTAAAATGATTTAATACTGTAAACTAAACTGCACTGTTTGTACTGCATTTGTCTGCTTTACTGTGCCTGTTAAATCATATTTTGTTGCTGTTTTCACTGTTCGCAAAGCTTTTTTTTTTTGCTGTTTTCACTGATTGCATAGTAATTGTTACTAATTTTCAGCGTTTGCAAAGGATCTATTCTGTTTTGTTTTTTTGCAAAGCAGTGTTTTAAGCAACTGATTTGTTTACTGTTTAAAACATTCTCTAGTGTCTCCTTGCTGTTTTTATGGTGTTTAAAACATTTTTAGTCTCTCTTTGCTGTTTTTTTGCTGTTTAAAACTTTTTTTTTTAGTGTTTCCTGCCTAAATTAGTGTAACTAGTAGCTGTAGTATCGTCCAGGTATAGGTTTGCTGCATCTGGGTCTGTTTGTAGTGGCTGTTGTATTCTGAGCATATTTTGTGAGCCATCTTTGATTGGAAAGGGGCCCTTCTGCACCCCTGTGAGACGAGTGTGCTGTTGGAACCTGTCTGGTGAAGGATGATTGGACTAGGGCTTGGAGTAAAGTACCCTCATTGGTTCTTTTGAATTTTTAATTTTTTAGCTTCTGGCATTTAAGCTTCGCATTTGTGTGGGTTTCTGCTTATTTGGGCATCGTGCACTACCACGCATTGTGGTGCAGTTGTGCGTTATAGCTGGGCAGATCATTTTGACAAGTTTTCCCTTAGATGCAACTGTAGTACATTAGACCTCATCCTTAGTACATTTCCGATCTAAGAAGTATTGCTAGTGAGCTGTGACCTATTAAACAGCCAAAAACCATGTCAAAAATACCCAGCCACAGAGCACCTCATAGATCAGTCCTGAAAGCACCCCCTTTGTGATAAGTTATTCAAACCTAGAATTATGGACAGTTGGACTACCCTGGTTTCTCCTGCCAGCTTTGTCGACTTGGATCTCCTGAGGCAGTGTAGCAACTGCCTCATGTACACTGACAACGCTCTGATAATAACTCATGCTAGTACAGAGTGAGAGAGGTGCATCTACACCAAGAATCTTGAATCCCTGCTCTGTAGCACTCTAAACAGTAACACTGCAGAGGTTGTCAACTCACCCACCACTACTCATGCACATAGTACCATTACTGATACACATAGGATGCATCCAATATATAAATCAATATACACAGAGGTTCTTTCAAAAAACGTAACGAAACACCAGAGCCTGCAGAACGCAAGACTATAACACAGTTCTCACAGCACCCAAGACAAAGCAACACCATTGTCTCACCTAATCAAGCCCTCAAGGCATAACACTCATAAATCAAATTTTGTCATTGGAGACTCCATAGTGAGACACACAGATATCCCACTCACCCAGTTAGATAAGGAGAAAGTCAATGGTCGGCTGCCAATCCGGTGCCAGGATTCATCAGTTCATGCATAAACTCAGGTCTCTTGGCAACAACTACCATTATGACTGTTGTGGCTTATGTTGGAGTGAACAATCTGAGACGTACCTCACTGGACTATATGAAGAGAGACATGATTGAGCTCTCTGAGTATGTGTCCCAGGCAGGTATGTCCCTAACTTTGAGCAGCATATTACCCTCCCCTAGAATGATGCCACAGTATAAACAAAAACTGATAGACTTCAATAATCGGCTTAGGTTTTGGTGTCATTCAAAGGGGATCCAGTTTCTGTCAGCCTGGGATGACGTGGTCAACAAACCTCGTTGCTTTGCCAGAGACAGTTTGCACCTGGCACCACTAGGCTTTGGGCTGCTGGCAAAGGCTCTTGCCTCCCCCATAGTGCCTTTTTTAGGCAAGGTCTTGAAAACAAAATTGCTAACGTGAAAATTGCCAGTCATAACAAAATAAGGGTTATGCTGCTAAACGTTAGGAGCCTAAACCAAAAACTGCACACCCTGGAAGCACTTCTGTCACTGGTGGATGTAGATGTCTGTGCAGTCGCAGCAACCTGGTTAAAGGCCTCAGCGAGTGCCCTGGCCTTACAAGGCTACAGTGCGTTCCACACCTTCAGACCTCAAAACGAACATGTGAGAACCAAGGGATGTGGTGTTTGTCTATATTAGAGATAAATTCACCTCCCGACTAGTTAGACAGGACAACTCCATGGAGTCACTCCAAGTTCAGATTACTGTGGGTAAAGACCCCCATTCAAGTGATAGCTGTAGATCCCCCTCCATGAATCATGTTGTGCACAAGGCCTTCTTGACCAAACTGGAGTCAATCCAAATATTGCCAAACAATCTGGGAGATTTCAGTTCTCCCACCATCGACTGAGAAACCTACTCTAGCCCTAACTCACTAGTTCAGAAGTTCCTTAACTTAAACTCAAATGCCCTGGAACAAATTGTTCAAACCCCAACAAGAGGAGCAAACATACTAGACATTTGGGGTAGCTGTATCTCAGGGTAAGGAGAAGTCCATGTGTTAGCTATATTCTTGGTATTTAAATGGGAATTGCAGGAGTTGCCAGTCAGTAATGTCCTGCAGTTAACCTGACACCAGAGTATGCTTAATGTTTGGGTGCTACTACACAGAAATAAGAAACTGAGCTTTTCTGTACAGCTTTCTATCCCCAGAAGATTTATTGCTTTGTACACGTCAGAAAGAGCAGGTAAGTCTTTTCTTTTTTTGTGTAACAGCAGACAGACATTTCTTCTAGGCTGTACTAGATAAGTTATGCATTCGGGGCGGGATCTGTACATGGCAGTTAACATGTACCCTCTCCTAGGGTGTATTAGATAAGTTATGCATTTGGTGAGGGATCTGTACATGGCAGTTAACATGTACCCTCTCCTAGGGTGTATTAGATAAGCTATGCGTTCTGGGCGGGATCTGTACATGGCAGTTAACACGTGCCCTCTCCTAAGGTGTATTAGATAAGTTATGCGTTCGGGGCGGGATCTGTACATGGCAGTTGACATGTACCCTCTCCTAGGGTGTATTAGATAAGTTATGCGTTCGGAGAGGGATCTGTACATGGCAGTTAACCTGTACCCTCTCCTAGGGTGTATTAGGTAAGTTATGCATTCGAGGCTGGATCTATACATGGCAGTTAACCTGTACCCTCTCCTAGGGTGTATTAGGTAAGTTATGCATTCGAGGCTGGATCTATACATGGCAGTTAACATGTACCCTCTCCTAGGGTGTATTAGATAAGTTATGCATTCGTGGCGGGATCTGTACATGGCAGTTAACATGTCCCCTCTTCTAGGGTGTATTAGATAAGTTATGCATTTGGGGCGGTATCTGTACATGGCAGTTAACATGTACCCTCTCCTAGGGTGTATTAGATAAGTTATGCATTCGGGGGCGGGATCTGTACATGGCAGTTAACATGTCCCCTCTCCTAGGGTGTATTGGATAAGTTATGCATTAGATAAGTTATGCGTTTGGGACGGGATCTGTACATGGCAGTTAACATGTCCCCTCTCCTAGGGTGTATTAGATAAGTTATGCATTTGGTGAGGGATCTGTACATGGCAGTTAACATGTACCCTCTCCTAGGGTGTATTAGATAAGTTATGCATCCGGGGAGGGATTTGTGCATGGCAGTTAACATGTACCCTCTCCTAGGGTGTATTAGATAAGTTATGCGTTCGGGGTGGGATCTGTACATGGCAGTTAACATGTCCCCTCTCCTAGGGTGTATTAGATAAGTTATCTGTACATGGCAGTTAACATGTCCCTCCTCTAGGGTGTATTAGATGGATCTGTACATGGCAGTTAACATGTACCCCCTCCTAGGGTGTATTAGATAAGTTATGCATTCGGGGAGGGATCTGTACATGGCAGTTAACATGTACCCTCTCCTAGGGTGTATTAGATAAGTTATGCGTTCGGGGAGGGATCTGTACATGGCAGTTAACATGTACCCCCTCCTAAGGTGTATTAGATAAGTTATGCGTTCGGGGCGGGATCTGTACATGGCAGTTAACATGTACCCTCTCCTAGGGTGTATTTGATAAGTTATGTGTTTGGGGCGGGATCTGTACATGGCAGTTAACACGTACCCTCTCCTAAGGTGTATTAGATAAGTTATGCATTCGGGGTGGGATCTGTACATGGCAGTTAACATGTACCCTCTCCTAGGGTGTATTAGATAAGTTATGCATTCGTGGCGGGATCTGTACATGGCAGTTAACATGTACCCTCTCCTAGGGTGTATTAGATAATTTATGCATTCGGGGAGGGATCTTTACATGGCAGTTAACATGTACCCTCTCGTAGGGTGTATTAGATAAGTTATGCATTCGGGGAGGGATCTGTACCCATTTTTGTTTTCATTTTGTACGTTTTACATTTAACACCTGATAGGTCTTTTCTTTCACATTGCCTTGTATGTAATGAGAAGGCATCTGTTGTATTCCTACCAATCTTTTTGGTGATGGGACTGTAGTCAGCAGACCCTCAGCCTGTCAGTATTAAGTGTGGGTAGGGTTGAACTAAAATATGAAAAGTTAAATAGTTTGACTAGATGTAATAATGTTCCTCATTGAAATCTGAGATTGCATTTAATTACTTCAAGTAGTTGTTCTTGCTTGAATATATTAGTGTTTCACTTGTACATTAAATATGGCTTAGCTGGTTGTCCAGTCTCCAGAACTAAGGCCAACATGAAGTTTGACTGCTGAGATGGGGGCGGGTGGCATACATACACTGCTTTCAGCAGACAGATTTGCAGTGACAAGATGGCAGACTACAGTCCTGCTTGGAAATTCATGTGCAGGCTGCATACATCCCTTCAGTTCAGATGTACTAGCGGACAGGTTTAGCATATCTGCATCAGCAAATAGGAGTAGAAGCTGGGCCCTTAGGTCTTCAGAAATGTAAAGTTAAGATGCTTTTGCAGCCTTGAACATAGTCTCTGTCACTACACAGATGTCGATGTTCTCCATTTGAAGGAGTGCCTCGAGTGAGTGCATTTTGAGGTATAGACTTCTAGCATTGAGTAGCATTATCCTCAGATTTTGCTTACTTGTACCTGTTACAGTGGTGAATTTGTCATTCGAACCTTGCCTAAAAAAGGCACTATAGGGGTGGGAAGAGCCTTAGCCACTGTCCGGAATCCCAAGGGTGACAGGTGCAGGTCATCTCTGGCAAAGCATGGTGGTCTGTTGATCATGTCATCCCAGGCAGACGGACACTGGATCCCCTTAGAATGACACCAGAAGCTTAGCCAATTGTTTGTCAATAATTTTGTCCTTGTACTGTGGTATAATTCTGGGTGATGGCAGGATGCTACATAGTGCTAGGGTCATATCTGCCTGGGCTACAATGCCAGAGAGCTCCTCCATGTCTCTTTTCATGTAGTCCAGGAAGGTACATCTCAAGTCATTCATGCCAACATGGACAATGACAGAGTCATAGGTCACTCCACAACAAGTAGAAATGAGTGTGCGTTATGTGGCGGATCCTGGCAGCTGACAGTAACTTTCACTTTGTTTAGCCTTGTGAGTGGAACATCAGTGTGCCTGACTATGGAGTCACCTATGACTAGAGTGTTGGGTACATTGTTATGCCTTATGGGCTGTGGTTGGGTGGCAAACTGAGTTTGTGGGCTGTGTGTCATTATGGTTGTGTTGGGGGGTGGAGGTTGCTTGCGTTTCTGCTTTGGCGGTCTGTTTCTTGGGAAGATTTTTATTGAGAGCCTCCGCGAATGTAAGTGTGTGTTTTGTGTTTCTATGTGTTTGTTTTGGTGGTGTAGATTTTGAGGGACTATGTGATGTGTGGTATGGTGCAAGTGTTTAGCTTCTCCTCTTGACTGTGTCTTTGGTGGAGACTGCTTTGCTTTCCAGTTTGGCTATATAAGTGCATCTCTCACAGGTTGTAGTGTTGGGTGGTAGGAGGAGAGGGTTGTCTGTGTACATGAGGCAATTCCTGCATTGCCCCAAGATGCCCAGATTCATCAGGTAGACAGGAGAAAACACCGGGAGTTGACCATTAGACATGGATAGGTGCTTATTTATTAAGTACTAAAATCTATTTTCATCTTGACAAGTGAGGAAAGTTGAGTGCTGTAGTAATTTGTAGCGTATTTAGTGCTAGTGTTACGGAGGTCTTACTTCTGATATGGTCGCACTTCTGTGAGCGTCACTAGTTTGTGGCTCTCCAGTTTGGGAGTTTTGGAGTGTATAAATTCTCCCTGGAAAAAGATAATTGGATGTTGAACAGCAAAAATAAGGTGAAGAGAACAGAATGAGGAAGAAGAATAGAAAGTTGAAGCAGACTGATACAGACATGGAGAGAAATAAAGGATTGCAGGAACAGTCTGTGGCTTTAAACACCATTTAGTCATTTGGTCTGATATGAAAGAGATGAAGCAGACGCTGGAAATCTGGTAGGTCAAGAAAAAGAAAAGAATACAAGAGGTGGACCAGACCTCATGTGAGCATTCATCTGTTAAGCAAGATAGTTTTGAAGAAAATATGGGACTGAAAACCGTAGAGTGGCAGCAGAGGCAAATTTGGAAAGTACTGAAGTGAATCTGGTAGATTTTTAAGATGGATCAAGACAGAAGATTTAGGCCGACTGGAATACCTGTGGCAAAAGTAAAGATGAGCAGGCATGGAGGCCAAGATCTGACGCAGATTCTAAACCCAGGCTAGTAATTGTATGCCTGCAGACTTGTACGCTGAAGGTGTTGGATGCTGTCAGAGATGTGGAAATCAGGCAAGAAGCTCTTAGAGATGCAGGGTTTTTGTGGATCAACACTTTTTTCTCAGACACAGAAAAGGAAAGAAGCCTTTGTGCCAGTAATAAAGCTATCAAACAGAAAAGGATTTGCAGAAGATTGCCATACCCAGCAGCAATTCGAATTTGTTTACAAAAGCCTTCCCTAATATATACTGACTGAGCAAAATCTATGGGAATGCTTTGGAAACCTGTGGGCCAAGTGGCTTCAGAGCTGGAGGATACAGAGCTGGATCGGGGAAGAGATGACGTGGAAGTAAATTGAGCCAGAGAAGTAAGGAATGGAGGGAAAGCCTTGTTCTAGCTATATAAAAAGAAATGGAGGTTGATAAAAAAAAGCTGAGATTGTATAGTCTGTTAGAGGATTAGACCAGTTGAGAAATGTTTATGGACTATATATGCAGCAAGTAGAAGGCATGAAATGTAGTTAAGTGGACAGTCAATTGCCATAATTAAAAAAGTAGCCCGTCTGTAAAAAATTTTTCTGTTTGAATGGGCAGCGTTGACTGTGCCTGGCCATGTAGAGAGAGATCGATCAGTTGGTAGAGACTGAGCAGCATGCTATGAAAATGAATAGGATGGTACAAACGAAATGTCCTGCAATGTGTCTTGGACTAAATTGTCTTTGTCAGCGTAAAGAAAAGTAAAAGAACTGAGAGTTTTTTAATATAATTATAAATGTAGGAGGAAGTGGTCTGTATCCCTCACATGTACAAGTGGACTGATGGGAATTTATACTGACTTGACAATACAATGTTTGAAGAGTAAAATAAAATGTCCTGTAAGGTTACTGACCGAGATTATGCACTGTAGAGTATGAGGTTAGCATTGTACCATAATATGCTACTCTGATAAAACTTTCAGGATTAAGGGGTTGGAAATGCAAAATGCAGATAATATGGCTTATTCCTTTTGTTTGAGCACCATTATTCATATCCATCTTCTTTACATTAAATATATAATTGGAATAGAGAATAAATGTAGAACTTTGTATATGAAACTAAATGTGATGGTGATGGGCATTGAGGTGTGCATCACATATGTGATGTAATAATTTAACGATAAAGAAGTCTGGGCAGGGTGTTTAACTTGCAGCTGTTCTCAAGTGGAATTAGGACTGCTAGCAGTAAACTCAAGGAGAACAACAGTGATTTTGATGCCTGATGAAAGTAACAAAAGTGAGCATAAGTAATGAAAACCGAGAGGGAAAAGGGAAGATGAACACGGGGGAGATACGAATATGTAGAACTGTAATACTCATGGCAGATAAGAGTGAGGGATCATATCTAGATGGAATAGTACAGACTCTAACCAAGGCAATGAAGGCTGCAAAATATGTCTGTAGTTAAGTTAATACAAAGGGTAGAAGGGGAGGGACACCAAAAGGAAGACTTAAGTAAGGTTTGAGAGATATATGAAGGCAGAGAGATTGGATGGAAATTTGGAAGTTTTAAGAGGTGAGAGTAGATGTGACACAAAAAAAGATTAATGACAAATATAAAAATAGTGTCCTGAATATTAATTGGATGAGTAGTGTGACCAAAAAAGATTGAATAATAAGCTACGTGAGATGAAGGGGACCACTGTTTGTAGCAGGTGGGTGACTCTGCTGTGGCCATTTCTTGTATCTCAGACCACTCCTCTTTTACCCAGGATTCCCAAGGTCTGTTATCTACAGGTACTGTGGACTGGAGGTTAGCCACATCCTCTGCAGCTGTTGGGGTCCCGTTAGTGGTCAAGGGAGAGAGAGAGACACACTTTTCTGTCCTGGGAGAAGGAACAGGGAAGGTTTTCCTGTTGTCAGAATGCTGTACCCATCCCTGGCGAACCTGCTCCTACTATTAGTAACACTGTTGACCCATTTTTCCTTTCAAAAAGAAACAGAAAACAAAGCAAGTTATCTACTCCTCCTGAAATTTCTTTGTGTAGGAGTAGTTTACCGGGACTGGCCAAGGATCCTTCTTGTAAAGTAGTTTTTGGTAAAAAGCAAGAGAGGGATTTTTCTTTTCCTGAAGAGATTCAAGATTCTGAATCTGAACAGGAAGGTACAGGAACTGTTAGTTTTTTTCCACAGATTCAGACTCTTGAGGAGAGCTGATTTTCCCTGTGAGGGTTTCTTTGAGACTGTTGCTAGAATATGCCAGTTCTTTCAGTGAGAGAATACTGAGGCTTTTCAGTCCCTCACAAAAATTGCTACAAGTTGTTGCAGAAAGATTTTCCAGAACCCTAACTCATTCTTCCTGATGTTCTTCGTGTTTCACTGTCGCAGTCAGTACATTTGGGAAATCTGCTAGCAGGTTGCCCTCAGTGCCTGATTAACAAAGTCTTGGGTCCTGCGTCGGTTGCTATCCCTTCTTCCATGACGTCAGGAGTATAAAACATGCAGCCGATGCCAGTACATCAGTCTTTCTTGCCATGCGGTGCCCGAAGCAGAAGCAGTTCGCAAGTGCCAGTCGGCCGACTCCTGAAATTTTCATTTTCGAGTTTCAGAACCGAAGTCTTCAACTAAAAGCCAAGTACCCCATTGGGGATACTTTTTCTTGCTCCTTACCGATGTCAGTAAAAGTTAATAATTGCATTTTATTTTTTATTTATTTTTATTTTACATTTGTTGACCGGGATAGTCTAACTGGATTTATGTCCATTTTCAGTAGAGTCCCGGGGAGATAAGCTCTAAGAGATTACTAGACTACTAACGTACAGATACTAGTTATTACAATTAAATACTACAAATTTTAAACAGTTCAGGAATCTTCACAGTTTATACAAAAAACATGTTACAAGCATTCGATAAGATATTTTAGACTTTATGTACAAGACTTCGTTAGTAACTAGAAAGTAATTGTTAAATGCATACTTCAAGTTTCAACAGTTCAGCAATGCTCACAGTTTAAACAATACTTGTTGCCTGCCTTAGGTAGGATGCTTTAGAATAATATGCAGAAGAATTTAACTAGGTATTTAAATTATCTCTATTAGGATAAGATATGTTTTTGCCAAGGATATGCCTTGATCTAAAAAGACATAGAGCAGGAATTGGGTCTTAAGCGAGGGTATTTGGGATATAGTATGAGATTAGTCTGGATTTGTACAGGGACATAACCAATGGGTTTTAAGATAGAGTTTCAGATTGTGTTTAAAAAGTGTAAATGAAGACAGTGATGTAAGTTCATGGGGGAGTTGGTTCCAATACTTTCCAACTGCATTTGAGAACAGAGCATCTCCCGCCATGTTATTAGATTTTCATGTTGATACAAGTAGTTTATTAGATGAGCATAAAGTTGAAATGTTCTTATATTGGGTAATGAGACTAGCAAGTATTGGGGTATTGGAAGGTTGGAAAAGGGTTTTGTGCGCAGTGGTGAGTTTAAAGTGAATTTGATTCAGAAGCTCTAACCAGCCTAATTGTTTCAGATTATGGCAGTGATGGGTCCTAAAGGAGGAAGCAGTAGCAAATCTGGCAATGCTGTTGTAAGCGTTGGCTAGCTTGTTAAGGTTATTTTTTGACAAGTTAGTATATATGGAAGAAGCACAAAGAAGTGTGGAGATAAGGTGGGAATAGGCAATAGTGGTTCTGGCTAGTGTGGAGAAAAAGGGGTTTTTATCCTATTGAGGGGAGCCTAGTTTCCTGTTGACAGTTTTTATGGTATTGTTGATATGAGTTTCAAAGTTCATGTCATCAATGGTTACCCCTAGAAGTTTAGTTGTTGGATCGGGAGATACGAGTGTGCCATTATTGGATAAGACTGAAAAGTTCATTGGGAGTAATTTTATGGGTAGGAGTGAAGAGGAGGTTTTTTTGGGGTTCAAGAGGCGGCAGCATTATAGAAACCAATTTTCTGTTATATTGAATATTGAGTTAGAGTCTGTAGTTGGGTTTGAGATTTAGCTGAGCAGATTATTGTCAAATCATCTGCATATTGTACACAGTTAAAGGAATAGCTAGGTTGAGGTCATTGATAAAGATTGAGAAAAGGAGGGGGCCCAATATAGAGCCCTGAGGAACACCTAGGGTAACTGGGAGATGGGATGAGAGGTTGTTGTCCCATAGCACTGCCTGCTGTCTATTATCAAGGTAGGACTGGAACCATTTTATAGTCTTTGTTTTCAGAGAGAAGGATTTTAGAATATTGAGAAGTCAGCGGTGGTTGACCATGTCGAATGCTTTTGAAAGGTCGATGAAAAGTACTGAAGAGAAAAGATTGTTATTACGGTTTTTATTGATGCCGTCAGTGAAGGATAGGAGTGCAGTTGTACTGTGGAAAGGCCTGAAGCCATGTTGAGATTTGTCCAGTAAGTTGTTCTGGAGTAGGTGGTCTAGTAAGTGTCTGTGGATGCACTTTTCCATTATTTTAGCTAATGGGGAAAGTATAGCTATGGGACGATAGTCAGAATATTCTCTGGAGTTTCCACCCTTGTGTAGGGGGATAATGTAGGAGATTTTCCAGATGGTGGGAATAGTGCTTTCTTGTATGGTTCTGTTTATCAGCAATGATACAGGATAAGCTATGACTTTGGCTGGTATTCAGCAGGTAGCTGGTTAGCTGAGGGGGTAGTAGGTTTTAGTTTACTTAAGAGGTTGCAGATGAGGGAAGTTGGGACAGGTTGCAGGTTTAGAGTTAGGATAGAGTTAGTAGTATTGGTTGCAAGGGCAGAGCTATCGGCTGTTAGTTGATTATCAAGTGTTTGGATGGTCTCAGTGAAGAAGGCATTAAAAGCATTAGCAGTTTGCTTTGGATTGTCAGAATCTGATCCTATAGGGGGTGGTGTTGCGGATTGGCCAGGTTGAAGTAGTCTGTTTATGCTAGCCCATTACTTTTGAGGATTATTTTGGTTGGTCTGTTGGAGGTGGAAGTAAAAGTTTTTTTTTATCTTCGAGTATAGCTTTCTCAGTCTCATTTCTTTTTTGCCTGAATTGTTTAGTCTATGGGGTTTTTAGTTCTCCATAGTGCCCAAATGTTATTTCTCTGTTGAAATTTCTGCCTGGTTTTCTTTGTAAGCCATGGGGCGGGTTTAGATGTCATTTTGATGGAAAGCTTTGGTGCATGGTGGTTAAGGATTGTTAAGAATTGAGTTAAAGTAGTTTGTTGCTTCATCAAGTGAGAGGTATTTTATAGGTAACCAATCACATTCATTTAGTTCGGCTTGGATGTTATTGGAGTTAAAGTTGCTGTTGCTTCTTATTGCTTATATATGGTTGGGTTGTGTGAGCTCGACCTTTGCCTGATTATGTAAGTGAGAAAATAGTCACTTATATCGTCAGGTAGGGGTCCCTACATTATAGAGTTGTTTGTGATTATTTATTAGAATCCAGTCTAGGATGGATTCTTTGTTATTGAGTTTATTAATTCTGGTTGGGGAGTTAATTGTTTGTGAGAAGCCATTAAGGTTAATATGGGAGGTTGGTGATTCAGTAGAGCAGTCCTTCCAGTCTATATTAAAGTCTCCAAGAATTATTGTCTCTTGGGGAATTTTTGTGGAGAGTTCAGCAAGGATACCTTCCAGAGTGGTGGTGATGTTACCAGGGGGCAAGTAGATACATATTATATTTAGGGATTTGCTGGGATTAAGTTGAACTTTGGTGCTAATGATTTCTCCATTGTTTTCAGAAGAGGAACCAAGATCTAGTATAGATATTTGTAGCCCTTCTTTATAGAGGATAGCAACACCCCCTCCTTTTTTTACTTTGCGGTCTTGGCTCAAGACGTTGTACCCAGATGGAATAATTTCAACATCTTGTGTAGTGGGTTTTAGCCATGTTTCTGTTAAACAAAGTATATCAAAGGAATGAACATCCAGGAGAGCATGGAGGTGGGCAGTTGTATTATTTATGCTGCGAATATTGAGGTGAGCTACATAGTGAGTTGGGAGATTTAGATGGGATATTTGGGGTAGTGGGAACATGAATTTGTGGTTCTGTTGTTGTTTTCTGCCCTGGTCCTGGGTTAGGATGAATGTCCCATCTAGTAAGGAGAGGTGTAATAGTTTGTTTAAGTGATTGTGGAGGTTAAAGTAATGGTGAAGAGGTTTTTTAGGTTTTAGATAGTTGTATTTGATATGGGTCAGTCTGTCATATTTAGCAGGTAAATAGCTAGGTAAATATGTTATATTTGTGTTCTGGGGAGTTAGAGGTATAGTACTTGTTTGTACATTAGGGAAGTTCAGCTGTAAATATTTTGACTGTTCATATGAGGTTAGCAGGTAGGTTGCTGTTAGAGAAAGCAGGAGAAGGACAATGATTAGGAGCCTTAGTTGGATTTGGAAAGGTCATATTTGCATAGTGATTAATAAGCTTACTGGTGTTTTTTAAATGGGAGGAGTTATACTAGGGGTGATTAGAGAGAGGTGTATGTAGAATGTTAAGATTACTATTGTGATTGGATTGGAGAGGAAGAGGGTGTGGTGAGGATTTATAAGCTTAGGAGCAGTAGGGGTGGGTGGGAATTTGGGGGTAGAGTAGGGGAGCAGAGTGAGACCGCAGGACGAACGGAGCGGGTAGAGACAAGAGAGGTAAGGAGCTGAAAAGAACAATCAGTTGAAGCAGGGATTACAGTAGGTAGGTAAGCCAAAATACTGGAATAAAGTTAAAAGAGTAGATAATAGCGCTATTTGGAGGGTGTGAGAGAGCTAACCATAAAAATAAATAGATGTTATGGGCTACAGTTTAATAGCAAGTCTGTGGATAAAACAGTATATAGCAAAGGTGTAGTACAGGTCAGGAGAAGGCTTCAAGGCCTGGAAGGGACAGGTCTGCCACCTGGTGGCCCAAATTAATTTATTGTAAGCAGAGTAAAAAAGGAGGGAGTTTAGGTTCCTAATGCAAGAAAAGGAATAGTGGTTCCGAGTGTCTTTAAATGGTGGAAAAGGTAGATTAGACTGGTTACAGAGTGGGGAGGGAGTAAAGCTTCTGGTTTTACTGGCTAGCGCTTTATAACCACCTAGATCTAATAATAAGTTATAGGCTATACTGGCCGTGATAGTTTAGACACATACTTTCATGCTCCCTTTACTGAGAAAGTACAGGGATAGGTTGCTCAACTGTGGAGACTGAAGGGAGTTTGGACAAGGGTCCTTGTTCTTCAGGTTGTTAGTTTCTGTGTCCTAGAGCAATGTACTCAGATTGGAGAGATTAGCCAGGGTGCTGGGCCAGGAACACACAGCAGCTGGGGGCATTTCTGTAAAGGAAATTTACTTGTGGAAAGCAAATACCTCAAAGATTTTCATTCGTACTGTATTCCTTGCCTAGGCCCTGACCAATGACGTACCTTGCTGTCGGTTTTGTGCTTTGTTTAATCAGTGCACTATCCATCGTCGGTATATTTTCGCCTCTAAATATTTCTGTTCTCGGTTTAATTATCCAGAAATGTCATCTGTTAGCCATCCAACTGCCGGGATTCCGAAAAAACACAAAGATAAAGACAGAGACAGGCCGCCGAGGTCCAAAACTGCCGACGACGCTTCTCCTAAGCCAGTCGCCATGTTCGCCGGTACTCAGTGAAGCACTTTCACAACCCCTGATACCAGCTACTTCTGATTCGCAGGCCTCTAGTGAGACCCATTTGGAGTCCAGTATGCCGTGAGATACTTCAGCTATGGAACCCGCAGATGGCTGTACCTTGGATGGGTCCAGAGCCGCTGTGCAGGCACCGGCTTCTGAGTGTGTATTCAGGCTTACGGACTTGCATATTAAATCGACGCCTCCTTCATTAAGGCTAAATCTCGATCCATATCTAAAAAACCGACGCCCAGGCCACATGCTCAGGCCTCTATGCCTAAAAAACAAATGATAAAAATGGCTGAAGATCTAATAACTCTAATCAGGGGTAGCCAACCCACCCCCCTTCTAAGATGCCTAGCGCTGAGTTTGACTGTGAATCTTCTAATCAGGATTCTGTTTTTTTTTACTCTTCTGATTACCTGGATTTGTCCTTACCTACTTATGAGGATTCTGATGCAGAGGACTCTATTCCCTCTGCTTCCCCTCCTGAGGATTTTTCTTTTGGAGAAACCTTACATACTCTAAGGGAGCATTTTCACTGGGATAGCCAGGAATTTTCTGATTCAAAAAAGAGGCTTAGGGATTTCCTTCTCCTACCTCAGCATAAGCCTTTGGTTTTTCCTCCTATGCTAGACATTGTTGATGATGCTTTCTCAGAATCCAGTTTGGCCCCTGATTCCCTGCCTCCTGCTCCCAGTAAATCTGATGAATACTGCAGGGTCCCAGAGTCCCACAAGTTCCTTTTCAAAAATCCTATTGCAGATCCAGAGACCATTTCACATGGGCCCAAGGGCATTAAGGCTTCTACTGCTAAAAATCCTACCCCTTCTGATAGAGACTCCAGGGCATTGGATTGATGGGGTAAAAAGGTTTACACTTCAGCAACCTTGGCTGTTAGAGCTTTAAACTGCCAATTTCATATGTTAAAATATCAGCAGCATGTTATTGGACTGCATAAACAGAAAATTATGTTGATTCCTTACTGTGGAAAGTAAAGACTTACAGGATTTAATGCATTCTGCTGAACAAGTTGGAAAACGTACTTTGCAATGTGGTTTTGATTCTGTAGAGGCCTCTTGCAGGCCTGCTGTTACTGGGTCTTTGCTTAGAAGGCATGCTTGGCTTAAGGAGCAATTGTTGCCTGATCATGTTAAAGCTAATTTTTTGGATGCTCCTTTAAATCAGGGCCACCTGTTTGGCAACAAGGCTGAAGAAGTTCTTAAAAAGATGGAAGATCAAGCTAAATCTATGCCAACTGTTAAAGATTTTTTACAAGTTTAGCCTCCTAGATTTAGTAGGCACTGGCCCTTTAAGAATTGGTCCTTTCCAGCCCCTTCCAGGTCTTCTCAAACCAAACCCAGACGCAGCAAAAACCCCAGGTTTCAGTCCCAGAGGACTCACAGAACTAAGCAGTGGGGGGCCTCCACTTCCAAGTCTGGGAATAACAAGGCTCCCCCCTAAACTGTCTCAATGACTTCCTTTTAAAATTTCCAAGCACTTATCTTCTGACTGCCCCTTTGGGGGGAAAGATCGCTCTTCATGCAAAGAACTGGGAACTCATTACCCAGGACAAATGGCTTTTAAATATAGTGTCCCAGGGATACAGATTTCACTTCCACACGTTGCCAACACCAAATGGGTGGCTGGACCTACCCCAAAATCAGTGGGCAGAGGCTCAAAAACAAGTACTTTCTCTCTTAAGCATGGGGGCTATTCAACTGGTACCAGAAGAGGAAAAGGGACATAGTTTCTACTCGAGACTTTTCCTGGTACCCAGAAAAGACAAATCATGGCGTCCTATCCTGGACCTGTCTACTCTAAACACCTTTCTGGAGATTCCAAAATTCAAGCTGCTGACTCTTCACCAATTACTTCCTATGCTAGGCAAAGATGCCTGGTTGGCAACACTAGATTTAAAAGAAGCATACCTGCACATCCCAATCAGGGAATCTTGCAGAAGATACCTACACTTCAAAGCAGGCTACACGCACGATCAGTTCTCTGCACTGCCATTTGGCTTATCTACTGTGCCCAGGGTATTCACAAAGTGCCTAGCTCCAGTTATTACATTTTGCAGAGAAAGAAGTATTCAAATATACCCATACCTGGACGATTGTCTAATTCAGGCAGAAAGCCAGGACATACTTTTAAATCATCTGGCCTTTGTAAAAAGGGTTCTAACTTGTGTGAGGTACACCATAAATGAAAAGAAATCACAAGTGGTACCCTGTCAACAAATTACATTCCTGGGTGCAAGCTTGAATACAACTTCCCAGATGGCTTACCTCACGCCAGAAAAGCAAATTCATTTGACAACCTACTTCAAACAAGTGGCCACAAAAACCCTGCTATCTGCAAGACAAATACTGCAAGCCTTGCGGTTCATGGCCTCCTGCATTCTTCTAATTCCATATGCAAGACTGCATATGAGGAAACTACATTGGTATCTAAAAAGCCTATGGAGTCAACATTCTCACAGCCTAGAAACAATGATTCCTATCATACCTCGCCTATGCCTAGAGTTCCTTTGGTGGGCAGAGGCCTGCCACCAAAACAACGGACTACCTTTCACACCACCCCCTGCTGCCCAAACCCTAACAACAGATGCATCAGACTACGCATGGGGGGCTCACCTCGCAGGGAAGTGCATGCAGGGCAAAAAGAACCCAAGTCAAATGCACCTGCAAATCAATCAAAAAGAAATGTTAGCTGTACAGAATGCTCTGACAGCCTTCAAGGACTACATTCTTCCAGAACAACTAATGGTAAAGACGGACAGCACCATGGTTATGTGGTACATAAACAAGCAGGGGGTACACATTCTTACCCCCAGTGCAGACTAGCCATGGCATTGCGGAACACAGCCTTGAGCTACCAAGTGCACCTACAAGCTCAATTACTGCCAGGAAAATTAAATACACTGGCAGATGGACTATGCAAAAACCTCATGGACCCACACGAATGGAAACTGGAACCAAGGATTTTCAGCATGCTGACAAGCAAATTGGGGAGCCTGGATATAGACCTGTTTGCCTCCCCCCAGAACTACCAATCAGACAGATTTTGCACAAGGACTCCCCACAAACAAGCCTGGAAAGTGGATGCTCTGTCCTTCATCTGGAAGAACCTATCAGTCTATGCCTTTCCCCCATTGCCTCTGCTCTCTAAAGTACTACTAAAAGTCACAGGACAAACCAAGGATGATTTTGATTGCTCCAGACTGGCCGCGCCAACACTGGTACCCTGTCCTGCACAGTGTGTCATGGTTATCTCTGTGGCACCTGCCTCAGACTCCTTCCCTGCTGTCTCAGCAGGAGAACCAAATTCTCACCCTGAGCACCCTCAGCTTCCAACACTGAACCTTGTAGCCTGGCTAATTACTTACTCTCTCCCTTACCATCACTCAGCAAACCTGTGATGGATGTCATCATAGAGGCAAGGAGGCCTAGTACTAGAAAATCTTATGCTGAAAAATGGAAAAGATTCTGTGCCTGGAACACCAATCTCAAGGGATGAGCACAGCAGCGCCCAATTGACCTCAGATTTTACAATACTTAACTGAGATGCTTCACAAGGGCCTGTCTTTCTCCTCCATCAAAATTCACGCCTCAGCCATTTCAGGTCATTATAACACAGAACCTCCCCTCTTCTCTCATCCACTGCTCAAGCAATTCCTCAGAGGGGCCAACATTTGAGACCACCCAGGAGAGCTCCAACCCCAGCCTGGGACCTTAACTTCGTATTGGAAAAACTCACTCTACCTCCTTTCGAGGCAGCTGCTACTGCAGACTTAAAATTTCTTTCTTGGAAAACAGCTTTCCTTTTAGCAATCACTTCAGCTAGAAGGGTATCTGAATTATAGGCCCTTATGGCAGTGGAGCCTTTCATCATCTTTCATGCAGACAGGGTGTCTCTCAGAACTAATCCATCCTTCATGCCCAAGGTGGTAGCCAGTGTGGCTCTTAATCAGTCCATTCATTTGCCAACCTTCTTTCCTAATCCACAGAACAAAGGGAAATGGGTATTGCATTCCTTGGATGTGCACAGACAACTTAGATTCTACTTGGACAGGACTAAACCTTAAAAAAAATCTGAACTGCTGGTAGCATTTGCTGCAGGGGCAGAGGGGAAGGCTATTTCAAAACAAGCCATTTCTAAATGGATAAGCCATTGCATTCATTTCTGCTACAAGCACCATGGAAAACCTATCCCCCAGGGGATCAGACCTCACTCCACCAGGGCTGCATCTACTTCTACAGCTTTTCTCAGAGGTGTTCCTACCAGGGACATCCTAGAAGCTACTACCTGGAGTTATGTACATACTTTCACCAAGCATTATCATTTGCCAATTTTCTCTAAATCCAGAGCTGGCTTTGCCACTGCAGTCTTGCAGGGCCTTATAGCTGGCCCTAATGCTATTTAAACTCCTCCTCCCAACCATAGCTTTGGGAATCTTCCCAAATGTAATGACTGCAACAGTGAAACACGAAGAACATAGTACAGTTGTGTACACTTACCATAAATGTAGATGTTTGAGTGTATTCGCTGTTGCAGTCCTGGTTACCTTCCCTCCTGCCCCCTAACTTTTGGCTATACCTCTACTTTCCTTTACTATGCTTAAAAGCCTTTTTGGTGTATTTGCTTTTTTGTTAGAGGTATACCTTTGTGTTTTTAATTTTATTTGGCTCCCCATTAGGGGGGCACCTGACATCTGGGAAAGAAAAACTGATGTAATGGCGTCAGTGCATGTTTTATACCCCTGACGACCTGACGTCATGGAAGAAGGGACGGCAACCGACGCAGGACTCGAGACTATGTTAATCAGGCCAACTGAGAGCAACCTGCAAGCAGATTACCCAAATGTAATGACTGCAACAGTGAATACACTCGAACATCTACATTTATGGTAAGTGTACACAACTGTACTTTCTGTCTGCTTTAGAAGGATGTACATTGGATATAAAAAGTTTACACACCCCTGTTAAAATGCCAGTTTTTTGTGATTTGAAATAATTTATTGTGGTCTCATTTTTTTATAACTTGTACAATTCAATTGAAAAACAAATATGTTGGGGGAAAAATATAAAAAATTAAAAATGTGCAATAAGCTGTTTTCATAAGTGTGCACACCGTTAAAATAATACTTTGTTGAAGCACCTTTTGATTTAATTACAGCATTGTCGTCTTGGGTGGGAGTCAGCCTAGCCCATCTTGACTTGGCAATGTTTGCTCACTCTTCCTTGCAAAAGTGCACCAAATCTGTCAGATTGCAAGGGCATCTCTTGTGCACAACCCTCTTCAGGTCACCCCAAAGATTGTCTATTGGATTTAGGTCTGGGTTCTGGCTGGGCCATTCCAAAACTTTAATTTTCTTCGGTGAAGCCATTCTTTTGTTGATTTGGATGTATACTTTGGGGGTCATTGTCGTTGTGAAAAGTGAAAATCCTCTTCATCTTCAGCTTTCTAGCAAATGCCTGAAGGTTTTCGGCTTACCACACTTTTCGGCCACCAAACCAGGACCGAAACACTAAAGGTGGAGGAGTGTCAATATTCACCAAGGATATTCACACCACCAGGCTAGTTGGCCAACACAATGTGTCTGAAATTCTCCAAGTGCAACTAACACTAGGTAAGACTGCAATCCAAATTGTAGCTTGCTACAGATCCCCCACCATACCCCAAGATTCTCACTACACCTTTCTAAACATACTGGAAAATATTAAGATAGAACCAAACACCCTAATACTGGGTGATTTTAACTACCCTGCCATTAACTGGGAAAACTACTCATGTCCCAACACCTTTGCGCAACGGTTCTTGGAATTCATAAATTCCAACGCCCTGGATCAACTAATCCCTAGTCCCACCAGGGGCTCCAATATCCTAGACCTGGGCATTACTAACATGGGAAATCAATGCTCCATACCTATGGTCACCCCCTCGTTAGTCAGGTCTGACCATAAGCTAATCACCCTTAACATCCACATCCCACCCCCACCCCCCAGTAAAGAAACCACCATAAAAAACTTCTCTAAAGCCAACTTCATGCTTCTCAAGTCAGAAGTGACAAACTTCATGACACCCATGCAGACGGGAACTGAAAGTTCAACTGCTGAATCCTACACTACGGCACTGTACCAGCACATCCACTCATGCATGAATCATGCCATCCCAAATAGAACCAAAATGCTCTCATCCAAAAAAAGGAAGCCAATCTGGTGGTTCCCTGCCATAAACAAACTTTACAACAAAAGGAAGAAACTTTTGCAGAAAAGAGGAAAATCCCAGGATGCAAAAAACTCCCTTACTAGCCTCAGTAAGAAACAGAGATGCCTCATAAAATCCTCCAAAGCTAGTTACGAAAATAAAATTGCCAAAGATTCCAAAGACAACCACAAAGCATTCTATAATTATGTCAAGAATCTAAATGGCAATGCTCAGATCTGCTCTGAGCTAAAACAGAATGGCATTAAATATACTGATCCGAAGGATATTGCCAATATCCTGGCAGATCGATTCAGTGCCAACTTCACCCCACTCTCACCCCTAAATGGCCCATCTCAATACCGGAAGATTGCCAAATTCCAGTAATAACGGCCACACAGGTACAAAACGCACTCTCTAAAGCCAAGAATACAACATCCATGGGACCAGATGACATCCCGGGCTGTGTACTACATGAACTACAATATGAACTGGCACCTCACCTAAGTGTCATGTTTAATCATAGCCTCACCTCAGGTTTCGTGCCCACTGAGTGGCAGAGCTATAGTTATCCCAATCCACAAGGGGATCCACCTTGGATCCTGGAAACTACCGTCCCATCAGTCTGACAAGCCTTATCTGCAAGGCCATGGAGCGTATTATCATGGAACTTATAAACAAAGACATTGGCAACCTTCAAACACTGGACCCCACCCAGTTTGGGTTTGTGAAGGGCCGATCTTGTCTCCTGAACCTGATTGACGTCTTTGAATCAGTCTCCAGAGCCATGGACAAGGGTAAGGTGGTCCACACAGCCTATCTAGACCTTGCCAAGGCCTTTGACACCATCCCCACTCTGGAATCATAGATAAACTTATTAAGTTGGGCATTAATCCCTATGTCACCCAATGGGTTGCTAAATGGCTTACTGATAGAACCCACACTGTAAAAGTAGCCGACTCCAAATCCAGCTCCAGACAAGTGACAAGTGGAGTACCTCAGGGTTCAGTCCTGGGGCGCTCTTGTTTGGCATCTACTTCTCTGAAGTACAGGTCAACACTAAGGGACTCTGGCTAACAAAGTTTGCAGATGACTGCAAACTGGGAGCCATTATTGAATCCCAAATGATGTGGATACTCTACAAAGGGCCTTACAGAAACAGATGCTTGGTGCCAGAGCCATGGGCTCAAGCTCAATGCCAAGAAATGTATTGTTATCCCCTTTGGGAAAAAACATGTATCCATGAATTACCATATAGGTGGCAGTACACTAAACACAGAAAGTGTGATAAGAGACTTAGGGACACAGGTGGACAGTGGTCTCACCTTCGATAACCACATCGCCACAACAGTCAGGAAATCCTTCTATGTGGCACACCTCATCACGAAGGGCTTTTCATCCAGAAAAAAGGAGGTCATTGTCCCACTGTACTCATCCCTCATTAGACCCATTATAGAATACAATGCCACATTTGGTATGTACCTCTCAAGACATCTGCAACAACTGTAAAGGCCTCAGAAATACCTCACTAAAAGAATCACAGGCCTAAAGCAGATGCCCTATGCTGACCGCCTTAAAAACTCCAGCTATACTCTGTCGCATATCGTCTACTCAGAGGCGATCTCTGCTTAACATACAAGGCCATGTCAAACCCAGAGCTGTTGGACATGCTACACTTAAAGAAATCCCAATCCCTCAGAGCTACATGCTCCAGGGATCTAAACCTTGTCATCACAATAAACAAAACATGTTGGAGGGATAGGTTCCTGACCCAGAGACTCCCCAGACTCTGGAATAGATTGCCCATACATGTCAAGCAGAGTGCCTCTTTGGACCTCTTCAAGAGGAACCTTGACGATTGGATGGGAGAAAGGAAATTCACCCCAGGGATCACGTCAGTCGCCCTGCTAGACAGGGGTCCAGGAAAGTAAATAATGTGGGAAGAAATATTCAGGGAATTGTTATGGCTAGGCTTGTATAGGCCCTAGGGCTGATAGCCTAGTACTAACCTATGAACCTATGAACCTAAAAGTGACTAGTATTTGGAACTGTTCATAATTCCCTCCACTTTGACTAAAGCCCGAGTTCCAGCTGAAGAAAAGCAAACCCAAAGCATGATACTGCCACCACCATGCTTCACTGTGGGAATGGTGGTGTTTTGGTGATGTGAAGAGTTGATTTTGCGCCAAACTTACCTTTTGGAATTGTAGCCAAAATGTTCAACCTTGGTCTCAACAGACCGTAACACATTTTATTTTCCCCACATGCTTCTTGGGAGACTTGATGTAGTTTTGCAAATTTTAGCCGGCCTTGGATGTTTTTCTGTGTAAGAAAAGGCTTCTGTCTTGCAACCCTACCCCATAGCCCAGACATATGGAGAATACGGGAGATTGTTGTCGCGTGTAGTACACAGCCAGTACTTGCCAGAAATTCCTGCAACTTCTTCAGTATTGCTGTAGGTCTCTTGGCAGCCTCCCTGACCATTTTTCTTCTCGTCTTTTCATCAGTTTTGGAGGGATGTCCAGTTCTTTGCAACGTCACTGTTGTCCCATATTTTCTCCATTTTTTGATGACTTTCTTCACTGTCTTCCATGGTGTATCCAATGATTTTGATGACTGTCTTCACTGTCTTCCATGGTGTATCCAATGATTTTGATGACTGTCTTCACCGTCTTCCATGGTGTATCCAATGATTTTGATGACTGTCTTCACTGTCTTCCATGGTGTATCCAATGATTTTGATGACTGTCTTCACCGTCTTCCATGGTGTATCCAATGATTTTGATGACTGTCTTCACCGTCTTCCATGGTGTATCCAATGATTTTGATGACTGTCTTCACCGTCTTCCATGGTGTATCCAATGATTTTGATGACTGTCTTCACCGTCTTCCATGGTGTATCCAATGATTTTGATGACTGTCTTCACCGTCTTCCATGGTGTATCCAATGATTTTGATGACTGTCTTCACCGTCTTCCATGGTGTATCCAATGATTTTGATGACTGTCTTCACCGTCTTCCATGGTGTATCCAATGATTTTGATGACTGTCTTCACCGTCTTCCATGGTGTATCCAATGATTTTGATGACTGTCTTCACCGTCTTCCATGGTGTATCCAATGATTTTGATGACTGTCTTCACCGTCTTCCATGGTGTATCCAATGATTTTGATGACTGTCTTCACTGTCTTCCATGGTGTATCCAATGCTGTGGAAACATTTTTGTACCTTCTAACCAATACCTTTCAACAATGAGATCCCTTTGATGCTTTGTAAGCTCTCTGTGAGCCATGACTTTTGTTGTTGCAGGCAACTGAGTAAAGGTCAGGAAAATCCTACTAGGACACCTGAACTTTATTTGGGGTTAGAGTCTCTAATTAATGGCAGGTGTGTACCCAAGGGGTCTACTTCACTTTACTTAAAACTCATTTGACTGACATTAATTTCAGAGAGACCAAATCACCTAAAGTTCACTTCACCTAAAACGCATTTCACTGGCAATTAGTACTGGCAGTGTGTAGAGTACTGTAAGGCAAGTAAAAGGTGTATGCCCTTTTCCCCACTGTGGTGTGATCCTGGAGTTAGTATATATAGTTTGGGGGGTATGGGGGGCATACCCCCCCACCTAGTTTGGTTTTATATTGTTTGGTAAAACCAAACTAGGTTGGGGGCCATGCCCCCCACACACCCCCTAACTGTATGTACTAACTCCAGGATTGCAGTACTGCATTTTGTTTTAGTAAAAATCAGCTTTAAGTAGTTTAGTTTATTTTGTTATTTAAGTCACTATGCATACTATACAGTGTGTATATGACTCTATTGATACTTCTTCTAGGGCTATGGCCACTGTACTGTTTTGAGAAGGTTTTCATGGCTGCATTCCCAGAACCTCACAGATGATGATGAAATGAGATTTTAAGTTCTCCCTTGGATAGAGAAGTAGTAATCAAAAAGTGTGATACAAGGGGCAAGCTGAAACAGGAAAGCTCTGAGATTTTTCAGCCCTGCTTTTACAAATTTTCCAAGGGATTTTCTGTCTCCTCATCCATGTATTTTTTAAACACCTTTATTGAATTGTCACTTGTGACACAGGCAAACTTCTATTAAAATAAAACAATATTAACAAGTTCACACTTAAAAACATTATACATCACATATTTTCTTCTTCACAATATAATCAGTCAAACATTACATTTATTGTTCAGTTCCTACCCTCTCTTAAATGTCATTCCTCCTCCAAAATATTTTCTGCATGTTGTTCCCAGTTTCAGTTTTTTTTTTCTCTCTTTTAAAATGTTCACTACTTCAAGAATGGTTGGTTTAGACTTTGATTACATTTTCCTAGTAATCACTTTGGCAGCCACCACAATTAAACTTAACAAGGCCTTACTATGTATAGGCATTTCAGATATTGTATCCCAGTGCAGAAATTAATTTCCTTCGTTACACTCGTTTGCTCACCCAGTATTCCTGACAGAGTACTCTGTAGGGAATTTTTAGTTTGCCAACTGATTACACTCCCAAAACATATGTTTTCAGCTCCCTATTTCTTCCCCACTACAGCTCCATCATTTGCCCATCTACCTGAGGAAAAATTCCTTGACGTCTGCTTAGGATATAGAAATGCTTATACAAACACATCCAAGCAAAAATCCTAAATTTTCTAGACTTGCATATTTAAGAGCCCTGTCATCTCTTTGGGAAGAGAGTTTAGATAAGCAATTCACAATCTTTTCTAACCTTCTCGCTTATTGATTCCTGTAGTTATCATGCAATAGTTTATATGCTCTACTAGCTGTCCCTTTTTTAACAGCAGCTTCTGTTCTAGATTCTACCAGAACAGGTCATTCACTTAGGATACCCCTATCCCTTTCACTTTGCCTCTGCTCCGATATCAGTCTCTGATAGGGAAGGCAGCCTCTAGCATTCAGTCCAAATATCTTTTTGGTCTCTTCCTATTTTATTACCTTTCACTCTTGAATTATTAGCTCCCAGTGCCTTAGTTCATTTACAAGCTTCCTCCAGTAAATTTCACCCTCCTCTTGCCTAGTATGTGTACCCCTAATTGCAGTAGTCTCTGTCAGCAGAATCTACTTAATTCCCATGTTGTATTAGCTCTTGGAACATTTTCTGCTAGTTTATGAATATAATATTCTGTATAGTTATTGATATTCTGCTTAAGGATGTGCATCCTAAATCCCACTCTCTATTTTTTTGAATCCCCCCAACCCCATCCTTCATCATCACCCCTTTTGATGTTGAATTGTAGTTTTCTGCTTGAGTTCTGTTCAAGAGCCTTAGTTGTGCAGCTCTAAAATGTCCCTTCAAGTCATGTAATACTAAACCATCTTGTAACTATTGAAGGGATCAACTTATCCCACTTGACTGTTGCCCACTTCCCCTCCCATACAGAAATTTTCAACTCTTTATTAATTGCTATATACAAGGTCTCCTCTGGTTGGTAAAAATATTCCTGATAAAGGTATAAAACTAAAAGAATTGAAAGCATTTTTACTGCTTGTGTCTTGCTGTCCATATCCATGCACAAGAGCTTCCAGTGTCTCAGTTTTTATTTTCAAATATTTAGTATAACTATCCATAATTTATCTGATGTATCTTTTGTTTAGTCTGTTCACATGTATCCTTAACTGCCATAACTGAATCTTCTCCTAAACACTTCATGCTGGAGAGACGTGTGTCCCAGAGACTGCCTTTCCTATGGAACAGGCTTCCCATCCATGTGGAGATGACTTTAATTACCCAATTTAAGCGCATCCTTGACTAGTGGATGGGGAATAGGAAATTTACACAGGGCCTGGCACCCATTGCCCTGTTTGGGTACAGGACATCATTATTCTTTAAGAAAAACTTAGCTAGGCTTAGAAATGTCCCCTGGGTCATTAGCCTAGTAACAATCTACGATTTTTTATCATGTCCACATAAATATGGGTATTGCTGAAAAAGAAATCATGCATGGGTACATAGTTTACAGCTATAGCCCTTGTTTTATCTTCATTAATTTTATATCCTGAAAAAATTAGAACTGTCTCAGAATGTTCCACAACTTTTGAGATGTCCTTTTCTGTTTTTTTTTTAATCCGGTACAAAATAATGCCATATGCAAATATAATTTTTTATTATTACAATACCAATTATATCCTTGACTTTGAGTTCCTTATTTTCTTTGCCAATGGTTCTAAATGTAACATAAATAACAAAAGGGAAAGAGGACACCCCTGCCTGGTTCCTCCGTTAAAACACAACTTATCAGAGAGTAACCTTCTCACATTGATTTTTCCTCCGATCCCTCACATGTCCTCCTAATTAACCTTGTTATTGTATCAGGGAGTTCAAATGTTTCCATTGTCCTACTCCTAAAATCCCAACTTAACTGCGTCAAATGCTTTCTCTGCATCAGGACCCACAAACAGTGGTATTTTCTTACATTCTGCTTCTCTCTGGATCATCATTGTTCTTTCAATGTCAAATGTTTGCCTTCCCTCCATGAAACAACACTGATCAGTATATATCCATTTTGGCAACACCTTTGCCATTCTTTTAGCTGTTATAGACAAAAACACTTATGCAGACCACTGGAAACCAAAGCAAAAACGTACCACAAAGACCACAGACTGATACCTCCTTTAAGCTTAAACTCAAGTCTGTTTATTGAGTAGCAGATACTTCTTGTGGCAAGTAGCAGCAGACAATTTCATGAGTAAAAAGCACTGAATAGCAGCAAAATAGTCTCTTTCAATATCAAGTATTAGTGGAAACAAATAGCAGCGAACAGTCTTATTAGAAACAAAATAGCAGCAAAATATCACCTCTTACCGCCTCTGCTTAAGCAGTCTTTACAGAGTAGTTTCCAGTTGAAAAAACATATCTTTTTATATAAAACGCAAACACCAATTAATCAAGTAGCTACAGCCTTGTTATACAATGCAATTAATTAAAAAACTTGCATTATTTTAAAGACAATTTTAAATAAAACTTCTCCATTGACTCTCTTTATTCAATCCTAATGGTTGTAATGTATTATATTTTAGTATAAAAATTGATTCCCTTTTCCTGAGTAGATTTTTATTCATTCTTCACTCAGAAAACTAGAATTTATTTGTTCCAAAACGAAAACTTGTAAATGACTAAAATCTCCACCATGTTTCTTATTAAAGTGTTCTGCTACAGGGCTTAATATCTTGTTATTCCTAATATCCCTTGCATGCTCTTTTTTTTTTACCCAAACTTCTCTTAGTTTCAGCAATATAAAAACTATTGCATGAACATTTAATAGCATACACTATACCAACACTTCTGCAAGTGTAGCTTTCTTTTGTTTGAAACATTGTACCATTTATTTTGTCAAATGTACCTGCTATATATTGACATATTGTGCATTTTCCACAAGGTGCAGTACCTAATTCTGATATTGTCCCTGTTATTATTTCTACTGGTCTTTTATAAGTATTATGCACCAGAAAATCCTTTAAACTCCATCCCCTTTGATAGGAAAATTTAAGCTTTATTTCTGCAAGTGGTGGAACTTCCCTTTTAGTAATATTCCAAAAATCTTCTAACAATTTTTGTAGCTTCTTTGAAAATAATGTATATTTGGACACAGAATAAAATTTGTTCCCAATCGCATTCTTTTTCTTTTACTATACAGTTATTACCTTGACTTTTATTTTTGGGATTTATATTATTTTCAAATATTTTAGTATAACTATCCATAATTTATCTGATGTAAATATTTGTTCTGTCATTACAGTTAGGACCTCGGTTCCGTCTTCGGAACTGATACGGCCTTTCCCAGCTTGCGCAAGCCAAAAACTCTCAGCTAAGACCTACCCATAATGCCCCTCATCTAGTTACTCCAGATCTCGTTTACCGTGTTCCTAGTCAGACGCGCTTGCCATCTCTCTCAAAGCTAAGTAGAAATTGACAGTTTCTCTTCAAAATTATTTAATTTTTGGTCAAGTTAGCCTTTTCTTACTGGCGCCTATAACCTAAGCCTATTTCCTACCCTTTTCCTTGGTAATTACATTTTTTTACCTTTATTGGTACTGTCCCTCTGTCCTGTCTTTGACAGGCCTTTTCTTTCTACTAGTGGTATTTTTTAAAATCACATCACTGGTATTTTCTCCCTTATATTTTCTATAGAATATTCTTGTTGCCTTACTGTGTCAGACAAAGCTAAGTTGGGATTTAAACAGTGTGACAAGTGTGGATGTACCCTTGTTTTTTCTATAGGATATTCCTGTTGCCTTACTGTGTCAGACAAAGCTAAGTTGGGATTTAAACAGTGTGACAAGTGTGGACGTACCCTTGTTTTTTCTATAGGATATTCTTGTTGCTTTACTGTGTCAGGCAAAGCTAAGTTGGGATTTAAACAGTGTGACAAGTGTGGACGTACCCTTGTTTTTTCTATAGGATATTCCTGTTGCCTTACTGTGTCAGACAAAGCTAAGTTGGGATTTAAACAGTGTGACAAGTGTGGACGTACCCTTGTTTTTTCTATAGGATATTCTTGTTGCCTTACTGTGTCAGACAAAGCTAAGTTGGGATTTAAACAGTGTGACAAGTGTGGACGTACCCTTGTTTTTTCTATAGGATATTCTTGTTGCCTTACTGTGTCAGACAAAGCTAAGTTGGGATTTAAACAGTGTGACAAGTGTGGACATACCCTTGTTTTTTCTATAGGATATTCCTGTAGCCTTACTGTGTCAGACAAAGCTAAGTTGGGATTTAAACAGTGTGACAAGTGTGGACGTACCCTTGTTTTTTCTATAGGATATTCCTGTTGCCTTACTGTGTCAGGCAAAGCTAAGTTGGGATTTAAACATTGTGACAAGTGTGGACGTACCCTTGTTTTTTCTATAGGATATTCCTGTTGCCTTACTGTGTCAGACAAAGCTAAGTTGGGATTTAAACAGTGTGACAAGTGTGGATGTACCCTTGTTTTTTCTATAGGATATTCCTGTTGCCTTACTGTGTCAGACAAAGCTAAGTTGGGATTTAAACAGTGTGACAATTGTGGGCGTACCCTTGTTTTTTCTATAGGATATTCTTGTTGCCTTACTGTGTCAGGCAAAGCTAAGTTGGGATTTAAACAGTGTGACAAGTGTGGACGTAAGATGCCTAACTCAGATACACATGTTTGTTGTGTCTACTGTTTGGGTGTGGATCATATTAGAGCTGACTGTGACTTTTGTGCTAGTTTTTAGTAATTGTACACTAGCAGAACATAATAATAAGCTTATCTTAAAAGGTTTACTCAAGACACCTTTTTTGGAGGTCTCACCCCCTCCAAAGACCAACAAACATAAGGAAAAAATGATTACTCAAGGCACCTTTTTCGGAGGCTGTATCCAGGTCGGATGTTTCACCCCCTCCAAAGACCAAAAAACACAAGGAAAAACAGGTTACGCAAGGCAAATTTATGGAGGCTCTATCTGGGTCGGCGGTCTCACCCCCTCCAAAGACCACAAAACATAAGGAAAAACGGATTACTCAAGGCACTTTTTTTTTGAAGGCACCTTTTTCGGAGGCTCTATCTGGGTCGGAGGTCTCACCCCCTCCAAAGACCAAAAAACATAAGGAAAAACGGATTACTCAAGACACCTTTTTTGGAGGCTGTATCTGGGTTGGAGGTCTCCCCCCTCTAAAGACCAAAAAAACATAGTGACAAATGGAGTCACTCTGTTCCTGCATCTCCATCAGTTATGGAACCAAGTCGGCTCCGTGTTTCCTCGGCGCAGACCTCTTCGGCACCAGGCTTTGTGTCTTCTCCTTTGGTGCTGTCCATGATTTTCACCCCTATTTCGGCTCCGACCTCGGCACCACTGACTTTGGTGCTGTCCTTGGATCCAACATTGGCTCTGATGACTGTACCTGCTTCGGCACCATCCCCAGCCATGGTGCCAACAGTTTCTTTGGCTCCATCGGCTGCAAAACTTGAATATCTGCCAAAGACAAGATACCTCCGGTGCATACTATCTCGGTTCCGACAGCAATGTTTTCCCTGTCTGCACCGTCCACCCTTGCTGCATCGGCTCCGGTGGAACTGATGCTCTCCCGAAGCAGTGTTTGGACTATCCATACCTCGGTATCTAGACCAGCGCTTATTTTCTCACTGGCACCATCTATGTTCACGGCTCCGATGGCTTCCAGTTCTCTTGCTCCTCTCCCAACCCTCTATTTCGGGACCCCGGGCACAGGAGTCGCAAGAACCCTCTTTGAAGGGAACCACTTCTCCGGAGTCCTCCTCGGAAGATCTCACTGGGGAGCCACCCCAGAAGAAGTGGTGCAAGAGGAAGCACCTTGATTCACCAGAAGAGTCTGTCACCAAAGACACTGATTGTGATGAGGGGGAAGGGTCCCCCATGATCTCCCCCAGACGACATCTCATTCGGAGACATTCCCGAAATTCTCAAGCAGCGGGGAGACTGGAAGTCCTATAACCCTTCTGAGGAATTGGTGTTCCTGCAGGCCTTCCATTGCCAGCCATCTACTTCCTGGGTGACCCCACTGGCAGAGGACCTTGTTAAACTCATTGTGCAGTATGCCTGGAAGGCCCCGGACAATGTAGAACCTGTCCCTCGGAGGCCAGACAAAAATTTTATCTACACCTGAAGACCAGCCCCACTGGTCCTAGCAGTTGACAGTTGATTTTATGGTTGTGGTGGCGGCCACCAAGAGGGAACTGGCAGAAGGTAGTTCCACCATCCATCCTCCAAACAGAGAGTCCCGTACCATGGACAGACTAGGGAAACAGACCTATGCTTCAGCGACATTTGCCATTCGGTCGCTGAACTATCTGGCACACTTTTTACTTGTCTCCAAAGAAACCTAATTTCCGAAAAGTCATTCTCTTTGGTGTGGTACTGTCTGATACTATCGCCTCACAGCTAGCTACCCTTGAATCCATCTCGAACCCCTCGATGCGTTTGATATCTCACTCCACCGAGGTGGCAGCTCAAGCTGCCGTATCAGGCATTGTCATGAGATGTAATGCTTGGATGGGGTTGTGTGACTTCGCAGACCCCTTTAAATCTTCCTTTGTCCATGCACCTGTCGCTGAATCTGCACTTTTTGGACCCAAAGTACAAGACACACTTTCACGTAGTGAGAAAGACTGAAAGCCCTTGTCTGCTGTGGGCATATGCCTTTCCAACCCCCAGAGGTGCTACTCCAGGAATCAGAAGGGAGGAAAAATGTGGTTCAAGAAATCCCGAGGACCTTTTCATGACAAACGTGGTGAACAACCACCCCCCCCCCGGGGCAGAGGGGGCAACTCATATGGAAGACGTTCCTTTTGGGGTAGAGGGGGTCCACATAACCAGGGCACTAGAGATTCTTTCTCCAGCAGACCCTACCAGTGCTCTTGAGCAGCCGCCTGATTGCTTCCCTCTGGAAGCTGTCGGGGGTCAGTTTTCTCTGCATCTACCAGCCTGACATCTTATTACTACCGATGTTTGGGTGCAGAGAATAATATCCAGAGGCTACCAAATACCTTTCGACTTAACTCCCAGACCCGTCAAACGAATCCCTGATGTATCACCCAATTAGAGGAAATTAGCTGCCTTAGAGATAGAAAAGATGCTAAGGAAAAGCGTCATCCAGCCAGTCCCACCAGACCAGACAGGATCTGGGTTTCACTCGAGGTCCTTTCTTAGTGCCAAAAATGACAGGGGACTGGAGACCAATCATGGATCTCAGCCTATTGAACAAATTTGTCAAACCTCAGAAATTCCGGATGGTCACGATACAGTCCATTCTTCTCTTCCTAGGGAGGGATAACTGGATGTGCTATGTAGACCTGCACTACCACATAAAGATGGATCACTGCTCCCGGAGGTTTCTCCGCCTCCGGCTGGCATCCAGTCACTACCAGTTCAGGGCACTGCCATTCGATCTCTCAACAGCCCCCCTGAGTGTTCACCAAATGTATGGCAGTTGTGGTAGCTCATCTTAGACTACAAGGATTCCAGGTGTTTCCCTATCTAGCCGATTGGCTCCTTACCGCTCACACTAGGAATCTTCTAGTCCGCAGCCTCTCTTACACTTAAGCTCTCTCTCTCTCCACTTGGGGATTACAGTCTACAAAGACAAATCTCAAGTGTCCCCAACGAAGACACTGGAATTTATTGGAGCAGTGTTCGACACAACATCCTGTCAAGCGCGCCCCCCCAGGCTTTTGAAAATAAGACACCAAATCCAAGACCTTCTTCCTCAGACCTATGTACCAGCACGTCTTGTACTGCAACTCTTGGGCTCCATGGCAGCTGCCATTATGTTAGGACCACTGGCGAGACTGCACATGAGAATGCTGCAGTGGCTTCTTTCCGCACAGTGGTCGTTGCTAACTCAGCCACATGATGCGCCTTACAAACTGTTGCAAAGAAGAAATGCTATAGTGGATGAAGCCACAAATGAGTCTTTGGTGTCGACCTTTCTGTCTTCCCCAGCCCACGGCCACGGTGACCACGGATGCTTCACTGTTAGGATGGGGAGGGGCATTTCCAGGTAAAGACTGTCCAAGGCACCTGCTCCCCCATCGAGGCCAACTTGCACATAAATGTCCTGAAACTGAGGGCAGTTCTCTTAGCGTTGCAAGCGTTCCATGCATCCCTTCCCTCTGGGACCATTGCAATTCAGTCCGACATGTCAGTAGTCTGGTATATCACCATGCAAGGTGGAACCAGGTCTTTCCCCCTGTGTCAGGAAGCCATGAGGATTTGGCACTGGGCGATTAGTTTCCAACCACTTTCTTATAGCAACGCACATTCCTGGGAGTTCCAACCTTATTGCAGATAATCTGAGCAGGAATATCCTGATGCCACACGAGTGGTCCCTCAACCCTGTAACAGCAGATCGGATCTTCCAGCGCTGGGGCAAGCCTTGCTGAGACCTGTTTGCTTCCCCTCTAAACTACAAATGCAGAAGCTATTTTGCCCTGATCCCCCCCCTCAGGGGGAACCACAGAGGGACGCTCTAATGCATGATTGGCTCCCGGGTCTTATGTATGCCTTTCCCCCATTCCCCCTCATCCCAGAATTTCTCCAGAAAGCTCAAAGGTTGAGAAGCAAAGTGATCCTCACTGCCCCCCTACTGGCCATGTCAAGTCTGGTTCCCGTTTCTATGGCCTCATCTGATTCATAGCCCGTGGATTCTGGATCATTCCCAGGACCTGTTATCTCATCCTCAGGGACTGATTCATCCAAACATGCTCAGTCTCAAGCTCACAGCTTGGTTTCTCCACTTCCAAGATTGCCAGGCTGCCTGACATCCCATCTCCTGTTCATGAAACTCTTTCTGGCCTCACACAAACTTTCCACTAGAAAAGTTTATTCTAGTAAATGGATTAGGTTCTCTATTTGGGCCAAAGACCAGAACTTAGACCCCTTTCTCTATGCCTATTCAAAAGATCCTTCAATACCTGACTATTCTTTTACATGCAGGAGCCTCAGCTTCAACGATCACTGTACATTTAGCAGCTATCACCAATTTTCATAATGGTCTTGATAATTTTTCAGTTATGTCACACCGCCTATGCAAGACCTTTTTGAAGGGAGTATTACATGTTAAACCCTCCGGTCAGGCTTTCCTTAGAACCTTGGGACTTGACTGTGGTGCTTCAGTCTCTCACAGGTTCTCCCTTCGATTCATGTGATTTGAAATTTTTGTCATGAAAAATCATACTTCTAGTAGCACTTACCTCCGCGAGAAGAGTATCTGAGCTGCAGGCCTTGAGTGTCGAGTCCTTACTTGATCTTCCACTTGGATAGGGTGTCCCTTTGTATTGACCCTTCTTTCTTGCCAGAGGTCATTTTTGGCTTTTCTATTAACCAATCTATTGACCTGCCGTTTTTCTTCCCTCAGCATTCTAATAGAGGGGAGTACCTTTTGCACACCCTTGATGTGCATCGGTAGCTTCGTTGTTATTTGGACAGGACTAAATATTTCAGGAAAACAGATCAGTTGTTTGTGGCCTTTGCAGGACCCAGATTGGTTAAACCTGTTTCCAAAGTGGCTTTATCCTCTTGGCTTAGAAACGTCATTACCTTTATCTACCAACAGAATAAGCTATCCTTACCTTCCAGAATAAAGGCTCATTCTACCAGATCTATGGCTACTTCTGTAGCTTTTCATTCCGGAGCCTCTCTGGATGATATATGCACAGCAGCCAATTGGGCAAGACCTCATACCTTTATATCTCATTACAAATTGGATTTGACCTCCAGGGGATGAGCATCTTTTGTTTCTATGGTGCTCAGGAATATCCTGCCTTAAGGCCACCCAGGACTCAAGTAGCTGGGGACTCTGTCCTAACTGTAATGAAAGAACGAAGATTTACAACATCAGATAAAGAAGTTATGTCTTACCATAGCATTCCATCTGTGTTGTAGATTTTTGTTCATTCATTACTTCCCACCCTCCTTTCCCTTGCCTGGACTCCTGGTGTACTTTAGGGACGCCTGGTTAGGGTATTTGCTCAGACAGAGCCTCCTACTATCTTTTCTATTACTACATCTTTTATTTAGGATGGGCAAACTCTATCTGGAGTAACTAGGAGAGGGGCTTTAAGGGTAGGTCTTAGCTGAGAGTTTTTGGCTTGCGCGAGCTGGGAAACGGACGTATTGGTTCCGAAGACGGAACCAAGGTCCTGACTGTAATGAATGAACAAAGATCTACAACACAGATGGAACATTATGGTAAGACTCAACCTCTTTTTTTCTTCATGTCCCCTATTTAAAAACATGTCAATTACTTTTTCTTAATTATGGTTTAAAATTTAAATGGGCCTATATGAAGCTGGCTCTGATGGGTCTTTGCAGTCTTTTGGTATTACAGCCACCACAGCATTTTCCCAGGATGTTGATGCTTCCCCTCTTTTCGTAATACTTTTAAACAAAACCTTCTAGATTTGTATTTTCTGCCCTTCTAGCTTCCAAACTTCCACCAGAATGCTGTCTGTTTCTGGAGACTTTCCTGCAGATTGGTTATACATCACCATTTTTATCTCCTCTGCTCCTATCTTAACTGATCTCCTCATCTAACTTTGGCAAAAAAAAAAAAAAAAATACAGAATAAACAGTCTCAAGAAAATAAAGGTAAAAAGACGTTTAAGAAGAAATCTTAAGGGGATTCCAAAAAGAAATCTTAAACCTCCCACAACCAAGGACAGTTCGACAGGTCTAACTGTTGAAGAGACGTTGTGAAGCCCTCCCACTCTGGCCCCTTTTTTCTTGAAAGTCTGAATCTCCGTTTCTGATTTGGCAATAGGTAGTTTTGGGCAAATGGGTTCTGAAAATCATTCATCAAGGTTACAGTTGGCACTGGGAGGAAATTCCTCCTTTCGAGGTGGTCATTCCTCGTCCTGCAGATCACACTTTTGTTTCAACCTGTTTTTCATCCCATGCTGTCCCATGGAGTGATAATCAGTTCCTCCTCCTCAAGTTGGGAAGGGTTTTTATTCAAGGATGTCCGTAATACCAAAGAGAGAAATTTCTTGGAGACCAGTTCTGGATCTTTCTTTCCTAAATCTGTTTGTGATGGTACCCACATAAAAATGATGTCACTTCACAACCTGTTATCTCTTCTTCCTCTTTCAAGTTTCCTGACAACACTATACTTGAAAGATGCTTATCGCAACCCTCTTCATCCAGACTTTAAATGTTTCTTAAGGTTTTCTGTGTCTGAATCACATTATCAGATGTTCACCGTGTTTCACTGTTGCAGTTTTTACAAATTGGATTATCCGGCTCCCAGTAGCCCACAGTCAGCCAGAATACCAAAGTCCTTGGTATATGACATCGGCTGCCTTCGGTTTAAGCCTGACGTCAGGTACAAAGGAAAGCAGCAGAAGCCATTTCCTCAGTCTTTCTTGCCGCGGAGCCTGAAGCAGAAGCATTTTGCACGAGTGCTGGTCGGCCGAGTACCTTCTTTTTGTATTCTGACTGCTTAGTTGAAGACATCCTCGGATAAGTATCCCGTTGGGGACCCTCTTTTCTTGCTTTAACGAATGTCAGAGAAAGTTAATAACTGTCTTTCCTGAGAAAACAGATTCTGCACCATGATTTTCACTCTTATTATATCACTTGTTTGGGCCTTGAGCACGACGTCCCTAATTGTGTTCTCTGTGCTTCTTTCAACCCCTGTACCATACGCCATACAGCTAGGATCTTGTTCAAGCATTTTGGAGTTTGGCCTAAGTTCGTCAGTATGGCGTCTTCTGGTCTCCCGACTGCAGATGTTCCTAAGAAGCGCATGGATAAGGACCGCGACAGGCCTAGGGTCAAATTAGCCGACGACGTCCCTGTTAAGTTGGTTGTCGGCCCAGCGGTAGTCATTGTGGCACTTTCTTTGCCCCTGCAGTCCGCGGATGTTCAACAGCAGGCTTCTGTGGAGACCTTTTCTGAGTCCTCCATACCACAGGCAGTCACCGCCTCTGATGGATCCAGAGCCGCTAAGCAGGTGCCAGCTTCTGAGGCCTCTTTTCTCCGCCCGGAGACCAGATCCAGACCAACGACCTTGGTTCAGACTACTACAGTGGTTAGGCCTCCTGAGTCCCTCCGGCTTTCTAGCAGGCCTTCCAGCCAAAAATCTACTCCAAAGCAGGCTCCGGCCTCCCCTTAAATGCCTCTGTCTCAGATGATTAAAATGGCTAATGATCTCTTGACCCTTATCAGGGGCTCTCAGCCACCTCCTTCTAAGAGGGCTAGGGAATTGTCCCCAGAAGTTTTGTCTGCCTCAGACTCTGAGGTTTCCAGCAACTCTGCTGATGAAGAGGAAAACTCTCAACTTTTTTCTGGTTTTGAGGATTCTGATGCAGAAGACTCCATCCTTTTTGCCTCCCCTCCAGAAAATTTTTCTTTTGGAGATGCTCTAAATACTCTTGGGGAGCATTTCAAATGGGAAAGTCAGGACTACCCCCAGTCTAGGAAGTGGATTAGGGAATTCTTGGATTTGCCACAGCATAAGCCTTTGGCTATCCCTCCGGTTTTGGAAGTTGTTGATGTTTTCATGGAGAATTCTTTGAATCCTAATTTTGTTCCTCCTGCTCCTAGAAAGCCTGACTGACATTATAGAGTTCCTGATTCTCTTCAGTTCCTTTTCAAGAATCCTACTGTTGATCCAGAGATTATTTCTCAGGGCCCTAAAGGTGTTAAAGCCACGGTTGATAAAAATCCTGTTCCTTCTGACAGGGAATCTAGGGCCTTGGATAGATGGGGTAAAAACGTTTATACTTCCACCCTGGCTATTAGGTCTGTTAATTGTCTTTTTCATATGCTTAAGTATCAGCAGCAGGGTGTATATTAGAACATCAAATATTTAACAGTTCGAATCACTAAAGGTCAACCTTTGGTGATCGAACTGTTAAAATATCGAATGTTCAGGGGGAAAAAAAACTAAACTGTTTAGGCAGGTGGGCAAGCCCAACCCCCATTCCCGCTACTTAAATATACCAACTCTGAGACTGCACTACATTGAAGTAAATGGAAATCTCCCCTTACGGAGATTTTCGTTTAATTGTTCGTTCTGCAGTTTCGCTATTCTCATGTCGACAATGTCAGATTCGACATTGTTGGCTTTCGAGAATGTAATATAGACCCTCAGCAGCATACTTTGGAGGCCATTAAGGCTAAAATTGCTGGTGTTCCTTCCCTGATGGAGAGTAAGGACATGCATGTGAATTCTGGTGTTCCTTCCCTGATGGAGTAAGGACATGCATGATTTATTGAATTCTGGTGTTCCTTCCCAGATGGAGACTAAGGACATGCATGATTTATTGAATTCTGGTGTTCCTTCCCTGATGGAGAGTAAGGACATGCATGATTTATTGAATTCTGGTGTTCCTTCCCTGATGGAGAGTAAGGACATGCATGATTTATTGAATGCTGGTGTTCCTTCCCTGATGGAGAGTAAGGACATGCATGATTTATTGAATTCTGGTGTTCCTTCCCTGATGGAGAGTAAGGACATGCATGATTTATTGAATTCTGGTGTTCCTTCCCTGGTGGAGAGTAAGGACATACATGATTTATTGAATTCTGATGATCCTTCCCTGGTGGAGAGTAAGGACATGCATGATTTATTGAATTCTGGTGTTCCTTCCCTGGTGGAGAGTAAGGACATGCATGATTTATTGAATTCTGATGATCCTTCCCTGGTGGAGAGTAAGGACATGCATGATTTATTGAATTCTGGTGTTCCTTCCCTGGTGGAGAGTAAGGACATGCATGATTTATTGAATGCTGGTGTTCCTTCCCTGGTGGAGAGTAAGGACATGCATGGTTTTTTTGAATTATGCCAGTCTTGTCACTAAACATTCTCTGCATTGTGGATGTTATGTGATCCTATCTCGCCTACATTCTGAATGATGGGTTCGGAGCCGATCCCTCGGCTCCGACTCGGCACGCTTATGCCAAAGAGCGAAGTCTCTTATTGGCTGAGCTTACTATATCCCAGGATGCACCACTACCATTCCCCCAGATCTCGTTTGCCGCTTCCCTGCGAAGACGTGGTCTCGAGCTGGCTGGGCTGAGTAGATTTTATTAACTACTTTTCTGTCAGTTTTTTGCTGTTTTTTGGTCACAAAAGCTGTTTTAACGGCTATCACTTCTTTGTGTACGTTTGGATTGTGAAAATTGTTGTGTGTGATTGGGTTGAGTTTGTTTTACATCCAGGGCCTTCCCAGACGGTCAACCTTTGAAAACCTTTCAGGGTCTCTAGTCTACAGTAGTTGAGAGTTCCCTGTCATTACAGCTAGTGTTTGTGTTAAACTTTAACTGTAAGCTTAGATTTATTACAAGCAAATCTATAGTTGTTTGAATTCCTGTCAAAGAATTGTTTAACATCATGTCTCAAACCCCTAGGCCTTCGGGTTTTAAAAAATGTTCGAAATGTGGTTTTAAGATGTCTATTACTGACGATCATTTGCTCTGTGTATATTGTCTAGGGGCAAAGCACTTGCAGGAGTCATGCAGCGTATGTCACGCTTTTTCCTCAAGGGTCCTCCAGGAGAGGAAAAATAAATTGATTCTTAAGGGGTTAATTAAACCCTCTTTTGAAGAAGCCTTGGCATCCTCTCCGGCTCCTGCCAAAAAGAAAAGGGCTTCGGTTCCGACCAGTCCGTCGGATCCGACTGCCAAGAGACCTAGGCAGGCCTCTCCTTCGGCTCCAAAGACTTGAGCCGAGGTCGGAACGGTCTGCCTCGATGCCACCAGTGTCGACTCCTCTGGCTTCGGAGCCGATGGCTGGGGCATCGAGAGGCGGGTCACCTTCGTCGGCTCCACTGCTCTCGGAGCCGACAAGGGTCGCCCGCTCAGACACTTCCTCCTCGGCGCCGAAGTCTACCTCGGCACCGATGGAATCTGGTGAGTATTCCTCGGCGCCGATTCTCATCGAGTCGCCTCGAGCCGGTCCCCTAGTCCCTTGGGGCCGATGGAGAGGCCTTCTCGAACCCGTTCTGTTTCCTCTCGGTCTTCGAGAATGTCGGATTCTGATATAGACAGGGTGCTCCAAAGACTGTTCCAGTCCCCAGTCTTCCAAAATTTGTTTCGGTTCCGACCCAGTTGGCTTCGGAGCCGATGACCATGGCCCACCCCATTGCCATTCCTCCTCCGACTGCTTCGGCTCCGTCGGAGCAGGTGCTGTTGGAGCCGGTGGAGATCTCAGGGTCGGCTCCGACCCTTACTTCAACCCGGCCTCGGGTCCGAGTTTGGTACGTGGACTTCTTCGGCTGGACCCGAGGTGATGTTTCGGGACCTATGCTTTGTTCCGAGCCTCCTCTCGGTGCTTGCTGCGGGACTTCCGTCGACTATCATGGCTCGGAGACCGGACACTCCCAGGATTCTGGGGTCCGGCTTTCAGGGCCATGAGGAGTGCCTTGGCCAAGTCCTCTTCGCCATCTCTCCGGTTTTACCAGCACCTTCCTGGGCGTGGAGACTGGGTCTTTGGCAGTTCCCTGTCCGTAGCCAGCGGAGCCCGAGGCCTGAGGTTACCCCAGTGGGGTTCCCTCCTCCTGAGGGTTCTTCGAGTTGTCTTCAGAGGAACCCCCAAGGAAGAGATCGTGCAAGAGGAAGCACGTGGACTCCCCGAGTCTATTACATCGGACACTGATATGGATGATGCGGAGGGGTCCCAGTCGTCCTCGGATGATGTCTCATTTGCAGACATCTTAGAGATCCTCAAACAACGAGGCTGGATATCCAAACCCCTCTGCTGACGAATCAGTGCTCCTCAAGGCCTTTGGGGCTCAGCCCTCCGCCTCCTGGGTGTCTCCGCTCTTGACGAGCTTCTGGATTTAGTTTGTCGGCGTGGGAACATCCAGATACCGTGGAACCAGTCCCTTCTCGTCCAAATAAATTTTTATCTGCTCCCCGAGAAGGAGTTCCTTACTAAAGGCGTGGCTGTAGATGCCATGGTGGTGGCATCTGCTACACAACAGGACGTGGCAGAGGCTTCAACGTCTATCCATCCTCCTAATAAGGAGTCTAGGAGTATGGATAGCGGAAGCGCACCCTGACTTCAGTGGCCTTTACCTTAAGGTCTCTGAATTATTTGGCACATTTTACAAGGCTTCAGAGGGATCTGGTCAAGGAGTTGTCAGATTCCTCTCGGTAACCTACCTGAGCAGCTAGCCCAGTCCGTTAGCTCTCAGTTGGCTATCCTTACGTCAATTTCTAACTCGTCCATGAGGCTCATTTCCTATGCGGCCGAAGGGGCGCTAGAGCGCAGGCACAGGCGTGGCTCACGTGACAAGCCTGGCTCCGCTTGTGTCAGTTTCGGAGGCCTTCAAGTCTTCCTTCGCCGACGCTCCCTTTGATGGGTCCTCATTGTTTGGACCCAAGGTGAAAGACACCCTTACCCGCTGTGAGCAAGAGGGAAAAACTTTATCTGCCGTAGGTGCCCGTTATTCCACTCCCTTCGGCCTTACCCCAAGGCTAAAGGAGGGGGAAAATGTGGTTCGAAAATCTCAAGTTTTTCTCCCAACAGCAGGAAGATTCCCGTCCAGAGGCAGAGGGCGGGAAATTTTTCAGGGAGACGCCGTCCCAGAGGCGGCAGAGGGCCCCGCAATTCTGGAGACCGCGAGTCCTTTCGTGGCTCTTCAGCCTCCCACACGTCATGAGGGATTGCCCGGCTGTGCTGCTCGAGCCAGTCGGGTGTCGTTCGCCAAGCACCTAAATGCCTGGGAGTCAATCACTCAGGACAGATGGGTGCTTGATCATTGCCGGAGGTTACACCATCCCATTCAAATACTCACCCCTCCGTCCAAGAGAATCCCGGACCCACCACCCAGTCAAAGGGAAATAGCAGCCGCAGAAGCTTTAAAGCTGCTAGAAAAGGAGTCATCCAACCGGTCCCCACAGACCAGATCGGATCAGGAAATTACTCCAGGTTCTTTTAGTGCCAAAAGACAGGGGACCTGAGACCAATATTGGATCTCAGCAGACTGAACCAATCCGTCACGAAATCCAAATTCGAATGGTCACGTTACAATCCATTCTCCCGTTGTTGGAGAAGGATGTTTGGATGTGCTCCATAGACCTCAAGGACGCCTATTATCACATACCGATACATCAGGCGTCCAGAAGGTATCTGCGCTTCAGCCTGGGAGTCAGTCATTACCAATTTTGTGCTCTGCCCTTTGGTCTCACCACAGCCCCAGGGTGTTCACCAAGTGTTTGGCAGTAGTGACGGCTCACCTGAGAAGTCTTGGATTCCAAGTGTTTCCCTATCTCGACGACTGGCTCCTGACTGCCACCACCAGGCATCTACTAATGGACAACCTCAAAGCCACCATCTCCTGGGTGTTTCCCTAGGGATTACATTCAATTGGTCAAAGTCTGTCTTGCTGCCCTCTCAACGCATAAAGTTTATAGGAGCAGAGATAGACTCAAGATTGATGCGTATTTCTTCCTGCCGAAAGGATCCAACTTTACAGGGCCAAGTTCAAGCTCTAATCTCGAGATCCAAAGCCCCAGCCAGGATGGTCCTACAGGTTTTAGGCTCAATGTCTGCCACGGTTCTTGTAGTTCCTCTAGCAAGATTACACATGAGGATTCTTCAGTGGCTCTTGTCAACTCAATGGTCCTTTCAGGATCTTCCCTCAATCATCACATCATGATTACGGAAATATGCAAAGGGACCTTCGCTGGTGGCTTCAGACATCCAACTTGGATCAGGAAAACCCTTTGTTCTCCCTCCAGTGGTTACCCTGACGACAGATGCCTCCCAGATAGGGTGGGGGCATTGTCTGGGCAGGCTAGTTCAGGGCTCCTGGCTTCCGGAAGCTCTTCTCCACATCAACGTGTTGGAGATGAGGGCTGTACTTCTATCCCTACAGGCCTTACACAAGTTTCTTCCTCAGGGCATTATCGCCATCCACACAGACAACATGTCGGTGGTTTGGTATCTGAACAAACAAGGAGGGACCAGATCGTATCCCCTTTGCAGAGAGGCCATGAGAGTGTGGGAATGGGCTGTAGCTACCAACCGCTTCTTGGTAGCGACCCACATCCCGGAAAGTCAAATGTTTTGGCGGACAAGTTAAGCAGGACAATTCTCTCTCCTCACGAATGGTCTCTAAACCGCACAGTAGCAGCCCAGGTTTTCAAGAGATGGGGACGCTGCTGCGACCTATTTGCAACTCCACAAAACACCAAGTGCCAGAGGTTCTTCTCTTTGATTCCACATCAGGAAATACCAGCCATGGATGCTCTAGTACAACCTTGGCCAACAGGGCTACTTTATGCCTTTCCTCCAATTCCACTCCTTCCCAAAGTTATTCAAAAAGCCTCTCAACTGGGGTCTTCAATGATTCTGATTGCCCCATACTGGCCTCGTCAGATATGGTTTCCTTACCTGAAAAAGCATACAGTGGACGATCTGTGGACCTTAGACCTGATTCCGGATTTGCTAATCCATCAGTCGGGACATTGGCATCAGTCCCTTCAATCTCTAAAATTGACAGCTTGGCTCCTCCACTTCCAACATTAGTTAGAAGACACACACTAGACCCGGAAGTTGTTCACATTTTATCTTCGGCCCACAAACCCACCACTAACAAATTGTACCTCAGTAAGTGGAAGAGGTTTGCTATCTGGGCTCAACTCAAGGGCTTTGACCCTATCACTGCTCCTGTCCCAGAGGTATTGAAATTCTTAACATCCCTGTTTAATCAGGGATCTTCTGTCTCAACTATTAAAGTCCAACTAGCTGCTATCTCTAAATTCCATGAATCCACGGATCCTCCTTTGATGAGCAGCAGACTATGCAAAACGTTCATTAAAGGTGCCAGTCTGTTAAGACCACCAGTTTTTCATCCTGCACCTCCGTGGGATCTTGATTTGGTGCTTCGCGCATTAACATCTCCCCCTTTTGAACCGGCTGCTACATGCGAATTAAAATATTTGTCTTGGAAAACGGCATTCTTAGTGGCTATTACCTCTGCAAGAAGAGTCTCAGAGCTTCAAGCCCAGTCTATTAAACCACCGTACTTGATTTTCCACAAGGATAGAGTATCACTTAGGCCTAATCCATCCTTTGTCCCAAAAGTCTGTTCTAGTTTCTGTCTTCAACAATCTCTAGAGCTACCAGTTTTCTTTCCAAAATTCGCTAATGAAGCAGAATACACTCTCCATAAATTGGATGTTCACAGGCAATTACGCTTCTATTTAGATAGGACTCAGCAACTTCGTAAGTCAGACCAGTTGTTTGTGTCCTTCTCAGATAATAAATTGGGCCAATCCATCACAAAAGCTACAATCTCAAAATGGATCAGAGATTGCATAACTCAGGCCTATTCTTCTTCGAATAAACAACTTACATCATCTATCAAAGCTCATTCTACCAGAGCTATGGCTACTTCTATAGCCTTTCATTCCAAGCTCGCTATATCAGAAATTTGTGCTGCGGCTACTTGGTCCAACCCGCACACTTTCATCTCCCACTACAAATTGGATGTGGCATCTAAAGGACGAGCATCATTTGGTTCCACGGTACTCAGGAGTGTTTTCCAGTGAGCCACCCAGGATTCAGGTGCTAGGGACGCTGTCCCATCATTCAGAATGTAGGCGAGATAGGATCACATAACATCTTTTAGTTATGTACTCACCATAACTTCAGATGTTTGGGATCCATCTCCACATTCCTGATACCCACCCTCCTTCCCCCTGCCTTGCAGATCAGAAGAGATAGAACGGTTTTGAGCTCGACTGTTTTTATCTTGTTCATCTGACGATGTTATATAAGCAGGGTATGCGTGTGTGCATGTATGCGGACAAACTAGATCTGGGGGAATGGTAGTGGTGCATCCTGGGATATAGTAAGCTCAGCCAATAAGAGACTTCGCTCTTTGGCATAAGCGTGCCGAGTCGGAGCCGAGGGATCGGCTCCGAACCCATCATTCAGAATGTAGGCGAGATGGATCCCAAACATCTGAAGTTATGGTGAGTACATAACTAAAAGTTTTGACACTTTGGAGGCTTCTTGCAGGGCAGCTGCCACTGGTTCTGTTATTAGAAGACATGCTTGACTCTGGGAACAGCCCCTTTCTGAACCTGTCAAATCTAAATTACTGGATGTACCTTTGCACAAGGGCAGTCGTTTTGGTAGCAAAGCAGAAGTGGTGTTGAAAAAGTTTGAGGATAAGGCCAAATCTATGCAAACTGTTAAGGATTTTCTGCAAGTTCAGCCTCCTCGTTTTAGTAGGCATTACCCTTCTAAGAAGTTGGACTTTTCCTGACCCTAGTAGACAGGGTTGCACTAGGCCTAGGAGTTGCAGGTCTTCTAGGGGACAGACTTCACCCCTCAAAAGGTTAAGCACTGGCAGGCTTCCTCTTCAGAATCGGGGAGTTCTAAGCAAACTTCCCAAAGCAAGCATTCCCAGTGACTCCGACCTTCCCCTTTCTGCCTCTGTGGGCCCAGGATTTCCTTTGGGGGGAAGGTGAGCCATTTTTGCTGATGTCTGGTACACCGTCACAGAAGACAAATGGGTGCTCAAAATAGTATCCCAAGGCTACAGGTTTTCCTTTTCACACCTTCACTGTCCTCCAGGGATACCCAGATATTCCCCCAAATCAAAGGGCAGAAGCAGAAAAACATGTTTCTTCTTTGCTAAACCTGGGAGCAATAGAGCCAGTTCCTGCACTACAGATAGGCCAGGGTTTCTACTCAAGAGTTTTCCTGGTTCCCAAAAAGGGGGGCACCTGATGCCCTATTCTGGATTTGTCCATTCTAAACACTTTTCTGGTGATTTCCCAAGTTCAAAGTGCTCACTCTTCAGCAGTTGCTGCCAATGCTGGCTAAGGATTCCTGGCTGGTAACTTTGGATCTCAAAGAAGCTCATCTGCACATCCCAGTAAGGGAAAGCTGCTGGCAGTTCCTTCAGTTCAGGGCGGGAACAGGCACTTCCACTTCTCTGCACTGCCCTTTGCTTATCTACTGCTCAGAGTTTTTACAAAATGCCTAGCTCCAGTCATTGCTTTTTGCAGGCAAAGAAACATTCAAATTTACCCTTACTTGGACGATTGTCTTATTCAGGCAAACTCTCCAGAGCAACTTCTAAAGGATTTGGACTTTGTAAAGAACCTTCTCACCTCTTTGGGCTACACTATAAACAAAAAGAAGTCAAAATTGGTACCCACCAGGGAGATTGTATTCATAGGTTCATACTAGGTTATCTGCCCTGGGGCAATTATAAGCCTAGCCCGATTCTGTATGGCTTACACCACCCCTTGATTTGAGTATACTGTGCCCTTTTTAAGGTTTAGTTTATTGTGCCTCTGTCTAATAGTGACACGTTAGTAGTCCCTGGGACAAACCTACGATCCCCCATCCACCTATCGAGATTCTTCTTGAAGAGATTCAGTGAGGTGCTCTGCCTCACATGAACTGGAATTCTATTCCAGAGCAAAGGGAGCCTCTGGGTTATGAACCTGTCCCTCCAGCAAGTTCTATTTATTTCTGTGCTGAGGTTCAAGTCCCTCGAGCGTGTGGCTCTAAGGGATTTAGATTTACTGAGGTGGAGCATGTCCATTAATTCTGGATTTGACATAGCTTTGTATGTCAGGCATAGATCGCCTCGAAGTAGGCGGTATGCAACTGAGTAGAGCTGGAGTTTTTTTAACCGAGCAGCATATGGCATCTGTTTGAGACCCTTGATCCTCTTGGTGAGATACTTTTGGGGTCTTTCTAATTGCTGCAGGTGTCGGGTAAGGTACATCCCAAAAGGGGCATTGTATTCTATGATGGGCCTGATGAGGGATGAATAAAGGCACGATTACCTCTCTTGATCTAGATGTGAAACCCTTCGTGATGAGGTGGGCTATGTAGAAGGTCTTTCTAACCACTTTGGCAATGTGGTTTTCAAAGGAGAGATTGCTATCAACTTGGGTCCCCAGGTCCCTAATAACTTTCTCTGTACTTAATGGGTTTCCGCCTATGTGGTAATTTGTGGGCACATTGTTTTTGCCAAAGGGTATGACTATACATTTTTTGGCATTTAGCTTTAAACCATGGCGCTGGCACCAGTTATCTGTCTCTGTGAGACCTTTCTGAAGGATGTTTGCGTCAGCTGGAGAGTCGATTATGGCGCCCAGTTTGCAGTCGTCTGCGAACTTGGTAAGCCATAGTCCTCCCACGTTTGCCTGTACCTCGAAAAAGTATATACCGAACAAGAGTGGTCCCAGGACAGAACCCTGTGGGACGCCACTTGTGACCGGTTACGAGTCTGACATGGCTCCAGCATCTCTCACTCTGTGGGTTCTGTCTTTGAGCCAGTTTGCAACCCATCTTGTGACATAGGGGTTTATATTTAAGCTGGATAGCTTATCTATGATGCCCGAGTGGGGTATTGTGTCAAATGCCTTTGCAAGGTGCAGATAGGCTGTGTGGACTACCTTCCCTTCATCTATGGTTTGGTGACTGTTTCGAAGAAGTCAACCAGGTTCAAAAGGCAGGATCTGCCCTTGACAAAGCCGAACTGGGTAGGATCTAGTGGTCTGTAGGTCCCCAATGTCTTTGTTTATGAGCTCCATGATGATCCTCTCCATAGCTTTGCAGACTAAGCTAGTCAGGCTTATGGGGCGATAGTTTCCAGGGTCCGTAGAGGCTCCACCTTTGTGGAGTGGGACCACTGTTGCTGTACGCCATTCTGTGGGCACATATCCTGTAGTGAAGCTGAGATTGTATAGCTGTTTTATTTGAGGGATTAGTTATTCTTGGAGTTCATGTAGGATGCAACCTGGGACGCCATCTGGTCCCATGGAAGCAGTGTTTTTTTGCTTTGGAGAGGGCAGCCTTCACCTGAGCATCAGAGATGTTTGGGAGGCAGCCCTCTGCCGGGATAGATACTTGCTCTTTTGGGGGGGGGGTGGAGAAGTTTGCACTGAACCTGTCTGCCAGGATGTTGGCGATGTCTGTGGGTTCAGTGTATTTTTTTGTCGTTTAGAATCAACTCAGAACAAGTCTGGGAGTTGCATCCCAGGTTCCTAACATAACTGAAAAAAGCCTTATGATTGTCTTTGGTGTCCTGTGCAATTTTTCTCTCGAAGCTGGCCTTGGAGGATTTTATGAGGGATCGTAATTTTTTGCTAGTACTGATCAGAGATGCCTTCCCTATTAGGGATTTTGCTCTATCATGTAGTAGCTTCCTCCTTCTGTTGTGCAATTTATTTATGGCAGGGGTCCACCAGACTGGACGCCTGCCTTTGGATGATTGGGTCTTGGTTTTGTTTGGGATAGCATGATCCATGCATTCCTGGAGATGTCCGTAGAATGCGTTTATATAGGATTCTGCAGTTTGGGCTGTAGTTTCCACTGGCCCTGGGGCCTTGAAGGATTCCACTTCGGTTTTGAGAAGTGATAAGTTCGCTTTTGAGAAGGGGAGCGAGTCTGAACACAGCTGCCCAGATGGTATTCCTCCCTCAAGAGAAACAAATGGATCTTTCAAATTACTTCAAGAATTTGGCAAGCATGACCCAGCTCTCTGCAAGGCAAGTCCTGCAAGCCATGGGATACATGGTTTCATGTATTCTGATGATTCCATATGCCAGACTGCATATGAGGAAAATACAATGGTACCTCAAAAACCTTTGGTGTCAACACACTCAGGATTTAGACTTGATACTTCCTCTGATTCACTGCCTGCAGACGGAGTTCCTTTGGTGGGCGACGGCCTGTGCACAGAACAAAGGCCTGCCTTTCTGTCCACCTCCTGCCAGCCAGACTCTCACCACAGAAGCCTTGGACTATGCTTGGGGAGCACATCTAGAGGGCAGATGCATTCAGGGGACTTGAACTATCAACAGGTTCATTTGCACATAAATCTGAAGGAATTGATGGCAGAGCAGGCCTTCATGGCTTTCAAGCATCTTCTCCTTCCTGGTACTCTTCTAGTCAGGACAGACAACACCACAATCACATGGTACATCAGCAAGCAGGGAGGGACTCACTCTTACCCCCTGTGCAGACAAAGCATGATACTATGACCATGGGCATTCATCTGATAGCTCAGTTTCTTCCAGGAAGGCTCAACATCTTAGCAGACCAATTGAGCAGGCAGGTCCTGGATCCTCATGAGTGGCAACTAAACAAGACCATCTTCTGTCGCATCATTCAGCATTGGGGCACTCCCCAGGTGGATCTCTTCTCATCTCCGACCAACCACCTTCTTCCAACCTTTTGCACCAGGGATCATCATGCCAAGGCTTGGAAAGGGGATGCTCTGTCCTTCCCCAGGACACAGCTCTCGATCTATGCATTCCCTCCTCTGCCTCTTCTTCCCAGAGTGCTGTTAAAGATAAGGGATGAAAAACCAAGGGCCATCATCATAGCTCCAGACTGGCCCAGGCAACATTGGTATCCACTCCTTCGCAGTCTCTCCCAGTTTCAGCCTTGGCATCTTCCCCTGATACCAGATCTCTTGGTTGGGGGGGGGCGGGGGGATTCTGCATCCTCATCTTCAGACTCTGCATTTGGCAGCCTGGCTCATAATTTAAACCTTTCCCAACCGGTATTTGAGGTCCTTCGTGAGGCCAGGAGGCCTAGCACTAGGAAATCTTACGCAGATAAGTGGAAAAGATTCTCCATTTTGATACAGATTAAAGGGGGAAGACCCTTCTCAACCTGCTCTTTCTCTTATTCTTGACTATCTGGCAGGCTTGCTTAATGGTGGACTTTCCTTTTCTTCTATCAAGATTCATGCTTCAGCTGTTTCTGCTCATTGTTCCTTTGAGCAACCCATTTTTCCTCATCCCTTGATGAAACAGTTCCTCAGGGGAGCTAGCAATTTAAAGCCTCCCAGAAGGGCACCTACTCCTGCTTGGGATCTTAATTTTGTCCTTGAGAAACGTACTCTGCCTCCTTTTGAACCAGCTGCCTCTGCAGATTTGAAGTTTCTCTCTTGGAAAACCTTTCTCTTGGCTATTACTTCAGCTAGACAGTCAGGAAAAGCTGCTCGAGCACCTGGCCTTTGTAAAGGAGCTACTGACCTCCCTAGGGTACACTATTAACGAAAAGAAATCCAAACTAGTACCCACCCAAAAGTTTATATTCCTGGGAGCAAGCCTGGACACAGCATCCCAGATGGCATTCCTTACACCAGAAAAGCAAACTTACCTGACAGCCTATTTCTCTCAACTAACCACCCAGACCCCTGTTATCCACAAGGAAAATCCTGCAAGCTCTGGGGTTCTTAGCATCTTGCATTCTACTCATTCCATATGCCAGACTGCATATGCGGAAACTTCAGTGGTACCTAAAAAGCCTTTGGTGTCAACACTCTCAAGGCCTGGAAACTCTTATGCCAATGATATCTTGCCTAAGGAAAGATTTTCTTTAGTGGGTAGCAGCATGCTACCACAACAAGGGACTACCCTTCTCACCACCCCACGCCACCCAGACCCTCACCACAGACGCATCAGACTGTACCTGGGGTGCACACCTGGATGGCAGATGCATACAGGGCTAATGGAGCCCACATCAAATACATCTGCACATCAACCAAAAAGAGATGTTAGTTGTCCAGCATGCATTGACAGCTTTCAGGCCCCTTCTCTCCCCAGGGGCTCTACTGATCAAAAGAGACAGCACCACTGTGATGTGGTATATCAACAAGCAGGGAGGGACTCTCTCCTACCCTCTATGCAGGCTCGCCATGACCCTTTAGCACACATCTTCAGCCATGCAACTACACCTGTTAGCACAATTCCTGCCAGGCTGTATAAACTATCTGGCAGACAACTTAAGCAGAAATCTTCTAGACCCACATGAGTGGCAGCTAAACCAAAGAATCTTCACCCTTATAACTCGAAACTGGGGCCCCCCGAAGGTCGACCTCTTTGCTTCTCACTCCAACCATCAGCTCAGCAATTTCTGCACCAGGGAGCCTCACTGCAGGGCCTGGAAAGTGGATGCTCTATCTTTCCAGTGGGTCAACCTCTCTGTCTATGCATTTCCCCCACTACCTCTCATTACCAGGGTACTGCTCAAAATAAGGGAGGAGAAACCAAGTACAATTCTGATTGCTCCTGACTGGCCTCGCCAGTACCGGTACCCACTGCTGCACAGCCTGTCCCCTCTGCCACCATGACATCTCCTTCAGATCCCAACACTCCTGACCCAGAGGGAAGGAGAATTCATGCATCCCCAACTGCAGACCCTCGGTTTGGCAGCCTAGCTTATTCCTTGACCACTGAACAAGCTGCCAATCTCAGTAAACGTGTTCTAGATGTTATACTTGAGGCCAGATGCCCTAGCACTAGAAAGTCTTATGCTGACAAATGGAAATGGTTATGCACCTGGATCCAAGCTAAGGGAGCCGATACGGCACAGCCCTCCCTACCTCTCATCCTGGATTACCTAGCTGACCTACTGCACAGTGGTCTCTCCTTTTCCAGTATTAAAATTCATGCCTCTGCTGTCTCTGGTCATTTCAACGGTGAGTACCCACTTTTCTCACAACCTCTCATCAAACAGTTCCTGAGAGGGGCTAGCAACTTGAGGACACCCAGAAGAGCACCTACCCCAGCTTGGGACCTAAACTTTGTGTTGGTAAAGCTCACTCTGCCCCACTTTGAACCAGCAGCTTCAGCAGAGTTAAAGTTTCTCTCATGGAAGACAGCCTTGCTTCTGGCCATCACTTCAGCCAGAAGAGTATCTGAGCTACAAGCACTAATGGTTGTAGAGCCCTTCATCATTTTCCATGCTGACAGGGTCTCCCTCAGGACTAACCCATCCTTCATGCCAAAAGTGGTGTCCAGTGTGGCTCTCAATCAATCCATTCATTTGCCCACCTTTTTCCCTAACCCACAAAACAAGGGGGAAAGGATACTGCACTCTCTAGATGTGCACAGGCAGCTCAGATTCTATTTAGACAGGACTAAATCATTCAGAAAGATTGATCAATTGTTAGTCAGCTTTGCTGCAGGAGCAGAGGGCAAAGACATATCCAAACAGACCATTTCCAAATGGGATAGCACACTGCATCCATTTCTGCTGAAACCTCCCCCTAGGGGGGTCAGGACTCACTCTACCAGAGCAGCCTCCACCTCTGCAGCTTTCCTAAGAGTCCCCACCAGGAATATCCTGACGGCTGCAACATGAAAATCTGTTTATACCTTCACCAAGCATTACCACTTGCCTATCTTCTCCAAATCCAGGGCAGGCTTTGCCACTGCAGTCTTGCAGGGCATCCTAGCCAGCCACTAGTCTTCTTAACTGCCTCCACCCTTTTCCTCAGCTTTGGGAATCAACCTAAATGTGATGACTGCAACAGTGAAACACGAAGAACATAGTACAGTTGTGTACACTTACCATAAATGTAGATGTTCAAGTGTATTCACTGTTGCAATCCAGGTTTCCCTCCCTCCTTCCCCCTTTTCTTTCTCTGTCTCTCTCTCTCTCTTTCTCTCTCTCCTTACAAGGAACATTTTGGTATTTACTTTCTACTGGTGGGGTTCTACCACCATATCCTAGCTCTCACTTGGGGGCTCCTGACAGTTAGGGCAAGAAAAACTGATATAATGGCGTCTGCTGCCTTACTTTATACTACTGACGACCTGACGTCAATCCCGAAGTGACAGCAACCGATGCAGAAATACTAAGCCTCTGATATTCGGGCCGACTAAGGGCTACCCTGGCAGGGATAACTCAAATGTGATGACTGCAACAGTGAATAAGTGAATACAGTCTAACATCTACATTTATGGCAAGTGTACACAACTGTACTTTCTCATGATACCCCTGGCAAGACTTCACATGAGAAAGATATGGTGGTATCTGAAATCTCTTTGATCCCAGCATCAGTACCCTTTCTCTTTTCAAATCCCAGCGCTGGGGTTTGTCCGAAGAGAAATCTTTTGGTGGAGATAACAGATATCCTTAAACCCATGCTTCTCCTTCTTCAAAGCAATTGGTCACTGCAGACACTTTGGACTTTGCTTGGCGAGCTGTTTCAAGAGGGATAAAAGTGCAGGGGGTGTGAGACACCAAGGACAGATGCAAGCACATAGATATGTAGGAGATGCTTGTCCTGATCAAGGCACTCTAGTCTGTGAACCATCTTTGGTCCCTGGGACTTCTTCAAGTAGTTACAGGTAATATCACAGTCATGCAGTACTTCAACAAGCAGGAGAGAACCAGGTCTTACCCTCTTTGCAGACTTGCCATGTTAGATTGTGTTATAGCATCACAATACAGTCTCACTCTACTAGAATCCTACATTCCGTCAGAGTACAACTGTTGTCAGACTAGCTGAGCAGGACCAGGGCAGACCCTCACAAATGGAAACTAGATTGGGGGTATTCCAAGATTTGATCCATTTGTGTGTAGTCCCATAATTAGACCTCTTTGCCTCCTCTCTGAATGATCAACTGTTAAGATTCTGTTCTAGGGCTCTATGCATGAAGGTCTGGAAGACTGATTCTTTTCTTGGACAGGAATGTTCTTGTATGCTTTTATACCCTTTCCACTAATAGCCAGGGTACTTCTGATTAAGTAGGAATCCCCCAACATACTACAGTTGTGTAAAATCTCACCATAACAGTGGATGTCCTTCTCTATCACTTTTGCAGTATTCCTTATGTAAGGGATCTCATGCCAAGGATAACCTAATGTCCAGCCGGTATACCAAAGTCATTAGTGTTTACAAGCGTTGTACATCACATGTATGCTGCCCGTGCAAGGCATAGAGCATAAAGGTGATGTACGAATGCACAGACTTCAGTACTAAAAATCCCCAGGAGGACCAGAATGTCCCTAGGGACCAGGAGGAACGTGCATCCAGAAGAAGGAAAAAGAATCCCTGACCAAGAGGGCAAGAAAAATAGGGTGAAGCAGAGGGATAGGAGGGAGAGGGTGAACACTGCAACAGTGAAGAGAAAGACATCTGCTGTTATGGTAAGATTTTACAAAACTGTACTATGTCCTTCCACAGCACTGTTGCAGTATTTTTTACATAAGGAAGAGTACAATAGCTGAAAAGGAAACCTGGGAGGAGGATGGCACTGAAGAGCCCTCAATAAACTCATGCAGGATAGCCCTGGCAAAACCAGCTCTTGCTATGGAAATAACATCTTAACTAGTAATGCTTAGTGAAGGTGTGGACAGAAGTCGAAGTAGCAGCCTTAAGGATGGAATTGGTATCCATTCCTTTGAAAAAGACACCAGAAGAAGCAGCAGCTCTGATAGAATGAGCCTTTACAGAGGATGAAAGACATTTACCCTGGAAAGATTAACAAAAAGAAATGTCCTTAGAAATCCAGGAAGAGATGGTTTGTTTAGAAACTGCCAATTCCAAAGACCTCTGATGAAAGGAAACAAAAAGTTGCTCAGAATGAGAATATACTTTGTCTTATATAAGTAATGTCTGAGCTGTATGTGCAAGTGCAAGGTATGAAGAACATTCCCACTGGCAGACTGCAGAGAAGGAAAACGGGAAGACAAATTAATAGGCTAATTAAGCAACACCTCATTAACCACCTTGGGCATAAAAGAAAGATTAGTACGGAGAGAGACCCTGTCCTTGTGAAAAACTGAAACGTGAGGAACAGCTATGAGAGCCTAAAGCTCCGATACTCTCTCAGCTGAAGTAAGGGCTAAAAGAACAGTCTACCAAGTACAGTAGTGCAAAAAAGCAGAGGCAACAGGCTCAAAAGGAGCCCAGGTCAGCTTTTCAAGAACAAAATGTATGTCCTAGGGAAGTGAATAGGCTTCCTGGGAAACCTGATATGAAGGATGCCTTTAAAAAAACATTGTTTGACCTCAAACCTAGATGCCAGAGGAGAAGTTAAGGACGGACTAGCAGAAATTGCTGAAAGATGAGCTTTAACTGAAGAATGTACCAACCCAACATGGAGCAGATCACACAAATAAGAGAGAACTGTAGGAATCTGTACTGAAATAGGATCCTGGTAATGAAAACGACACAGACAAAACATCTCTTCCATTAGGACAAGTATGGTTTTCTGGTAGTGCGTTTCCTGGGATCCTACAGGACCTCATCTAGGTCCTTGGAAAAGAGATGCCTAAAATATATCAAAACCCTGTCACCCACAGCACCATTTGGAGAGTGGACAAGTGAGGATGGGTTAGAGACCCCTTGTCTTGTGTGAGAAGGTGAGGTAATTTGTGGTAATTGCCCCTTGCCAAGTGAAAAAGGAAGAGGAGATAATATCTGTGTCAAAAGGGAGTCACCAGCAAGATTTTGGGGGAGTCTTGCTTGGTCTTGTGCAGGACCTTTGGAAGCAGAGGAAGGGGAGGGAAGGCTTACAGAAACATCCCCTTCCAAGGAAAAGATGGAATGTCCACCTTCCAAGCCAGAGGACTTGGGATTCTGGAACAGAAGAGAGGAAGTTGTGTGTTCAGAGAGGAGGCAAAAACTACGCGAGGAATACCCCATTGCTGGATAATGTCTAGAAACATCTCTGTGAAGCATCCATTTGTGAGCCTGTGTTCTGGTATGCTGAAAGAGTCTGCCACTATATTTTTCTCTGAGGGAATGTACACAGCTTGAAGAGTCACTTGATACTGAACATCTGGATCCCAGACCCGAAGAGCGAGTCTACAGAGATGGTAGGACTGTGTCCCCCTTGCTTGTTGACATACCACATCACTATGGTATTGTCTATAAAACCTTTGAGCGACCCAGGAAGAAAGAGGGTATGAAAGTCCTGAAGAGCTAGAAGGGAGAGCTCTTATCTCCTTGACTTTGATGTGATTTGACTGCTGATGAAGAGGTCACAGACCCTGAACCTTGAAAGAACTAAAGGAAGCCCCCTAACCCCAGAGGCATCTGAAAAAAGATCTTGAGTCTGGACTGGAGGTTGGAAAGGAAGCCCAGGTTGAGAGGAGGTTGAAGAATCCACCACTGAAGCTTGAGACAGGAGAGGAAGGGACTAGGAAATCCAGAGGATGGCAGCGTTGAAGCCACACTGACTTTTGAGGTACCACTTATATTTTCTCATATTGAGCATGGACAGAGGCAACATAGTAATGGTGGAAGCCATAACCCTCAGGACCTGAGAAAGTCATTGGCTATGACTGAAGCCAAAGGAAGAAGATACTGGAAAAAGCAGTCTGAGAAGAAAGCCTTGGGGAAGGCAGAAATGCTAGCATGGGAATGGTCTGGATCCTGCAACTGAATAAAATGTGATCCTGAGAAGGAACCTAGACTATTTTCTGAAAGTTTATGGTGAATCCTAGATATTGCAGCAGATAAACAGTAAACTGGAGTTCCTGAAGCAGAACTTCAGGGGACAAGGCCTGAATGAGTAGGTTGTCCAAATAAGGAAAGATCTGAACCCCTCTCATCATGCCAAGCTCAATGACAGGAGTGAGGCATTTGGTGAACACCCTTGAGGCAGTAGAGAGGCCGAGGGGTAAAGCAGAGAACTGAAAAAGCAAGGAAGAAACAGAGAAATGCAGAAATTTCCTGACAAGGGAATGGATGGAGATATGAGATTAAGGCATTCTTGAGATCTAGAGATACCAGAATGCCTGGGGAAGCAGAACAGGGAATGAAGTTTGAAGGAAGAACATCTGAAAATAGAGAACCAGAAACTTTTCTAGAATAAAAACCTTTTCCCTTCCCTTCCTGGTCAAGGGACACAACCTGAATGGTGCTGTGGACCAAAATAGCATGAAGCACCTCTGGAAAGAAAGGAAGTTGTTCCTGAGAAGGTTGAGGGTAGCCCAGAAAGGGCGGAAGAGAGTTCCACATTATGAAATACCCCTAGTAGATGATCCCAAGAGTCTTATGTGACCCTTAACCAATATGGAAGGGACAAGGGAACCTGGCCAAGGAAAAATGGAACCAAATTGTCAGATGAAACCTGGTTTGTCCAGAAAAGGTGGTTTATGAGAAACAGGTCTGAGCAGACATAGCTAGAGGTACGCACCTAGAACATTTTTTACCCTTGGGTGGAGAGCAAGGCTGTCCACTAACAAAAGTGGATTTGGAAAAGTAGTCCCATTGAAACTTAGGGATAAAAAAAACAAAAATGTTTCAACTTCTGCAAGGCTTTGCCCTTATCCTGGATGGATTTTAAAAAGTTCAGCAGCAAAGCCAAAAAGATTTTTATTATCTAGAGAGCATCCAATAATTTGGCCTTAATGACAGGCAAAGTGTGAAGATGAAGCCAAAAGTAATGCCTCAGAACAGAACCAAATACAGCAGCCCTAGAAGAAGCATCAGCTGCCTTATAACTGCACTTAATGGAGTGGTGAGCCACTTGAGAGGTAGAACCCAACAAGGAAAGGGCTGAAACCAGCTTTTCTGACTCAGTCAGAAACTACTTGAGAAACATGAGAAAGAAGAGCTAAAATAAACCTTGTCGTGTTGGTGTAGTAATTAATAGCCTTAAAAGCCAGGGTGGCGGCAGTATAAACCTGTTTACCTAGCTGTTCCATGGCCCTACTATCAAAGTCAAAGTAAACTTTGATAGGTACAAACCACTACTAGGGTAACCCAGAATAAAGAAGTTGTTGATCCCCATATAAATGGTAAGGACTATTCCTACTCAATGGTATTAACATATGGGGAAACTTGTGATAAAATTAGAGGTATTGTGAAGAAAAACTGGATACTCTTCAAAGGAAATGAAGAGCTCTTAGGGATTATAGGTGATGGACCTACTTTTTCCTATAGGACTAACAGTAACTTAAAACTACTGTTGGAACACCCCATTGAGCACAAAATTAAGACCCCTAAGGGGACCACTAGGTGTGGGGCTTGTGACTATTGAAAATGTATTATTACTACCCCCACCTTACAAGTTGGTAAGAATAGCTTAGTGGTGAGGTTAGCTACGGGCTCTTGTATTACTGCAGGGTTTGTTTACATTTCTGTTTGTCAGGTTTGCCAAGATTATGTGAGTAAAACAGAGAGGAGGTTTAGTAGGAGGATTTATGAGCACCTTTTAGTGTCAACAAACAGGATGAAAACAACACACTGTTCCGACATATAAAAACCCTGATCACAACTTTTTGTTTGGTATATTGGAAGTGGTTGGTAAGGTTTTTGGGGGGGTGATTGGAAAAATAGATTAGATGGGGCTGAAATGAGGTGGCAACTAAGGTCGAATGCCACAGTCGCCCCAGGTATCAACGACAATATTTCTGTTCAACCTGAATTAGAACTCAGAGCAACTAGACTATAATACTAGTCTATTTTAAGTGTTCCTTCTTGTTCTACATTATTAGTTTTGGCACAAAGGGTTTTATGCTTGATTTGTTTATTTTCCAAGTTAATAGTTCATCTTTTAGTGGGAATAAAGGTTGTAGTACCATTTTAAACAATTGGAAGGGGTTAATAGGAGAATGTTCTTATATAAGGATGTATTACTAAATCTATACACAGTTCTGATGAAGTCTTGATAACGAAAGCGCTTGACTGTGGTTTTACTTGAAGTTTTTTGGATGTATTTTACTTATTGCTTTTTGCCATATTGTTGTGTTTAATTTGATCTGCAGAATTAAAACATTGCTGTTACACTTGAGTCTGATCTGTGCTACAGCAGGAGCGATAACTTTTTTTCTCTGTGGCTTTATATCACTCTAGTACCAGGATTTTGTATATTTAAAGTAAACTTTATTGTTGATCAGATATACACAGCAGTGCAAGCTGAATTAAATTGCGTTTCTTTGGTCCCTGTGCAAGACGCGCAGTAATCATTAAAATATTAACAACACAGTAAATCTCATAAACTAAAACGAAAAGTCGCACAAGCCACGAAACTCCGAGCAAATACTAATTTATTTATTTAAGTTAAGCGCTTTTCATTGCCGCTTAAGCAGCAACTTCATCAGACATTAAACAGTACACTCTGGTAAAATAAATATTATCTTATTGACCATGCGTAATACTATCTTTTTAATTTTCAATCCTCATGAGTTTTAATATTAATGAGATGTAATTCAGCTGACTTCTCATGCGATCACATGACCTTTATTTTATTCTATTTATTTTACCAGAGTGTACTGTTTAATGTCTGATGAAGTTGCTGCTTAAGCGGCAACGAAAAGCGCTTAACTTAAATAAATTAGTATTTGCTCGGAGTTTCGTGGCTTGTGCGACTTTTCGTTTTAGTTTATTAGTTTGTTTATACAGTTTGTTTAACACAGTAAATCTCCACAATTGGATAGGAAGACATTAGATAATATTATACTACTTGGTATTGCAAGACTATGACTTCACATTGTGATTGCTTAGAATATTGCACTGCATCAATGTAATATATGTTCTGATGTTCATATTGCACATGTATGGAGTGGTGACTCACTCCTGACTGTTGCACATTCATGAAATAATAGCATACGAAATCAGACTAACTGTACCAGTTACTGAAGCAATTTGCCAGAGTGATTACTATAGATGTTACTTCACAGCAAGTGGCATATTGATCTGATTTGCTGTCATGCCTGACATTCAAGTTCAGCAGCCTTATGGATAGAGGGAAGAAACTCCTGTTTAGTCTAGATGTTTTGCACTGTAAGCTGTGATACTGCCTGCCCAAGGAAAGGCGGAAGTACATGCCATGGACAGGGTGAGTGGGATTAATTATCTTCATTGTCCTTCCCACACACCAAGTCTCGTGCAGATCATCCATGGATGGGAGTGAGGAACCAGTGACTTTTTCCACTTTCCTCACTACCCTCAGGAGAGCCTTGCGGTCAGTTGCTTTGCAGTTGCATACGATACTATGATGCTGTTTGAGAGGATGCTCTCAATGGTCCCCATGTAGAAGGCTTTGAGGATGGAATGAGACAGGTTTGACTTCATCACTTTCTGTAGGAAGTGCAGACGTTGTGCCTTCTTCACTGTGTGGCTAATACGAGTCGACCAGGAATAGGTCATCTGAAATGTGCACCTCCAGGAACTTGGTGTTTTTGACTCTTTCCACTGCCACCCCTTTAAATTCCAGAGGTTGATACATCTGAGTCCTCCTGAAGTCCACTGTTAATTCTTAGGTCTTGCTTACATTTAAGTCAGGATTGTTTCTGTCGTACCAGCCTATCAGTTGCTCCATTTCCTCCTTGTAGGCTGTTTCCTCACCATTTCTGACCAGACCTACGACAGTGGTATCACCTGCAAACTTGATGATTTTGTTGGATTCATGCTTGGCCATGCAGCTGTGCGTCAACAAGGTGAACAGCAGAGGACTCAGGATGCAGCCCTGAGGGACACCCATGCTCAGTGTAATGCTGATTGAACTGTTATTTTTCACATATACTTTTTGTGGTGTATTGATGAGGAAAGTCCAGTATCCATTCACATAAGGGGGTGTTGATGCCCAGCTGGATCAGCTTTGATATCAGATTCTGGGGGATGACATTGTGAAAGGCAGAACTAAAATCAATGAACAGCATTCTGACATAGCAGTTCTTGTTCTCTAGATGTGTCAGGAATTCATGAAGTGCTATAGCTATTGCATCAGCTGTGCAGCGGTTAGATCTATAAACAAACTGTAATGCATCCAGTGTTGCAGGTAGGCTTGAAGAGAGATGGTTCTTGATCAGCCACTCAAAACACTTGATTACTATTGTAGGAGAAATTAGCCAGTAATCATTCAGGCTTGTCTGTTGGGATTTCTTGGTTAAGGGAATGATTGTCATATTTTTGAAGCAGTTAGGTCCAATGACTAGTTGCAGGGATGTTTTGAATATATCTGTTAGTACAGCGGACAGTTGGGTAGCACAGTCTCTTAGAACCCTTCCCGTAATATTATCAGGAACAGCTGCTTTTATTGGGTTTACTTGCCTCAGGGTCTTCAGAACAACAGATGTTTTTAGACATAGCACCTCCTCACCCTGTTCGACAGGGTGCTTATTTGGCACAGTGTTGTTGTCCATATCAAATCTGCTGAAGTAAGTGTTTAGTTTGTTCAGAAATTGTGTTGTCATCACATAGGGAGGATGCAGGTTATGGCTTGTATTCCTTGCCATAGATGTCTGGAGTCCCTTTGGTCAGATAACTGTCCCTGAATTTTACGTCTGTATGTCCTCTTAGCATCCTTTATACCTCTACTTAGATTTGCTCTGGCCTGTCTTAGGGCATCCTTGTCTTTTTATTTTATTTTATTTTACATTTGTTTACTGGGAAAGTCCGACTGGACACAGATCCATTTTCAGCGGAGGCCCGGGGAGAAAAGCTCCACAAATATGACAGTACATTATATTGGTTAACATTTCCAGTTATACAAAACATTAGTTAACATTAGTATAATATAAGACCATTTTCTTGCAGACAGTTACATTTAGTTACCTTACAATGGTAATATTTACAAGGTACAGGATATTTCGACTCAGAGTACAGTATGTTGGTTGAATACAGATAAAAACAGTTGTTTGATATGAGTTTTATTGGAGTATCTTCTAAAATTTGTGCAAAAGGGGTAAGACAGTAGAGCATACTTTGTTTTACTGCTTTGTGCCACTAAGCTATTAGTGGTTGAGAACAATGGTGTTTATTTGAGTGAGTATTGATATTAGTGAATTATTAGGTCTAGCCTGGGGGAAGACATGAACATAGCCAGTTTTCCATAAAATGTGATTTGATGTTTTTTTTTTTTAAGAGGTAAGGTGAGGATGTTGAGGTTAGGTGATTGGGTAGAAGGTTCCAGGTTTTTGCAATGCAGCAGGCGTAGAGTGATGTGCCAGCTTCATTTTTGTGCTTGGTGACCATTATGTGGTTTTGTTGTGTTGATCTTCGGTTTCTGGAGGGAGTATAGTGTTGAATTACTTGTTGCAAGGCAGGGGTTTTCAAAGGAAAGTAGTAGAGCTTATGGACAGTGGTGAGTTGGTTGAGCAGAAGGATTTGGGGCAACTCAAGCCAGTTGAGTTGTCGGAGGGATTGGCAGTGATGGGACCTATGTGTGGCCTCATTAGCAAATTTGGCAATTTTGTTGTAGCATGATTCAATTTTCGAAAGCTCTGCTTGGTGAAGGTTTGTTAAGATTGGGGAGGCATACAGAAGTATAGATAACAGATGAGTTCTAGCTATGGTGGCTTTTGTGTGTCTGGTCATGTAGTTGTGGTTTCTATAAAGGAGTCCTATCTTTTTATTGACTTTCTTGATTGTTTGAGAAATATGGATGTCATATTTAAGTTTATTATCAATTACTACTCCTAAGAACTTGGTGTGAGGTGTAGGAGTAATGGTAGTATTGTCTTTGGATATTATTGAAAAGTTATTGTTTGTGGTCTACTTGGGCTAAAAAGAATAAGTTGAGTTTTCTTTGGGTTAAGCAGCAGTTTGATGTTGGTGAACCATTCTTCGGCAAGGGTAAAGTTATTTTGGGTTATAATTTGGAGTTTATCAAGGGTGCTTGCAGCACTTATTATAGTGGTGTCATCTGCGTATTGGACTATTGAGGCGGAGGGTAGGGATGATGTTATGTCATTAGTAAATAATGAGAATAATAGTGGGTCAAGGATGGATCCTTGTGGTACACCAATGGTTATTGGGAGTAGGGGTGATAGGTGGTTTTCCCAGAGAACAGCTTGCTGTCGGTTAGATAAATAGCTACTGAACCAGGATAAGGTGGAAGAGTTTGAGTGGCAAGTTTTTCTAGTAGTAGACTGTGGTTCACCATACCAAAGGCTTTGGATAGGTCTAGGAATATTGAGGATACAAACAGGCTGTTGTTTCTGTGGGTATTAATATTGTTTGTGAAGGATAGCAATGCTGTGGTAGTACTGTGTGAAGGTCTGAATCAATGTTGGGATTGTGATAATAGATTGTTGTGAAGCAGAAATTTCATTAGTTGTGAGTGTCTTTTGATTTAAATGCAGCATTTCATGTCTTTAGGAGCACATATACTTCACCAGATAGCCAGGGTTTTTGATTAGCATGCATGATACATTTGATGACTGTTGTGTCATATCAATGCATTTTGAAATATAGGCCATTACAGATGACATATACTCCTCCAAGTCGTATGGTGGTTCTTTACAGCTGCATCTCTAAACAGCGACTAGTTCATACATTCAGAGCAGTCCTACAGTGCCAAGACTGCTTCCTCAGGCCATATCCTTATTTGGTTGTAGGTTTGCCCCTTTGCAGCAGTGGTGTGTATGCAGGAAGCAGCATGATGGCCAGATGGTCTGAGTTGCCCAGATGTGGATAAGGCACTGCTTTGTAGCCCAGTTTACATTTGTGTATACCTTGTCCAGAGTGTTCTTCCCTCTTGTTGCAAAATTCACATGTTGCTGATAATGGGGTAATACTGATTTCAAGTCAGCTTAATTGAAATCACCTGCAGTTATATGGGCGAACTCAGGGTTCTTATTCTGGAGATCATTTATTGACAGATGCAGAATGTTCACTGCCATGTTGGTATTAGCGCGGGAGTGTGTAAACAACTGTCATGCTCACTCCATTGAATTCCCTAGGCAAGTAGAAGGGTTTGCATTTTAGTGACATGAACTCAATGTTTTCTGAGCAGTGAGAGGTGATTATTTCACAGTTTGTACACTAACTGGTGTTAATATACACACGAACACCCCCTCCATGAGATTTACCACAGAGAGACTGACTTTGTCAGCACGAAATAATGACATCCTCTCCACATATGTTGTACTATCATTTATACTGGAGTTCAGTCAAGTTTCAGTGAACACAAGTAAATAACTATTTCACACCTTAGATTGTGTGGAAAAATCCATCCTTAAGTAGTCCATCTTGCTGTCCAGTGAGTGTGCATTTGACAGCAGCATGGAAGGAAGTGCAGGCCTGTGCAGATTTCTTTTCAGTCTGGCCTTAATTCCTGCTCAAGAACCTCTCTTTCTTGATCTTTCACCTCCTTTCACATCTGAAGGAAGTAACTTAGTAGAAGGCAGCATCTTAGAGGGTATATCAGAGTAGACAAGCAGCACAGAAAGACATTTGTACAGACATTTCATCAGGCACCTTGTAAAATCTGTTAGGTTTCTTGGAAGCTAGAGGCTGAGAATCGTGGGCTACACAAGCTGCTGAAAAGGTGTCCAGGAAGGCAGCCAGAACTGGAGGAACAGCAGAAGATTTGTGAGACTCCATCTGGAGAAGTTCATAATATTCCTAGTGTATATCAGAAACCTGAGCACAATCCCACATGAAATACATGAAATAATGTCCTCAAAGGAGAGAGCTTCTAAAGAAGAATCTGGACTGAAGAGTCCTCTTCCTTAGACTTGTAGTCCAAAGTGGGACGGGATCTGAGACGAGTATGCTAAATACTCTTGCCCAGAATCCAGATCCTCATCAGAAGACTCTTGCTGTGCAAGTCTCTTAAGATGAGTAGCAGACGAGGGAGGGGCTGGCACAGAGGCCCTTTTAGGATGTTTTAATGCCAACAAAGCATTAAACACCCCCTCAGTAAAATCCTCCCATTCATGCTTTGGATCTCTTAACTGCAGGAGGAATATGCTTTTTTGTGGGGTATCTGCACAAAAAACCCTAGGAGGGTCAGACCCTTGCTGACACTCTACCAGTGTAGCAGGAATCTTCTCCTGAACTAAAATTTTCAGAATACCTGTCAGTCTCTCAGATATAATCAGCCGAGGATACCCCTCTTTCTGGAGCAAAGGTTTGAAAATCCTCTGAGGACATGAGAAATCTGATCCATGCTGGTCTCCAGGGTCACACCAGAGGAATCCAAAGCAACAACCTGATGATCCTCTGGGCTTTCACTAGCCTCCAGAGAGACGTCCAGGGGAGGCTGTACAGCAGCTAGATCAGATTTGTTTTGTTTTTTTTTGCCTTTTTCTTGACTTGTGGCTGATCCCTGGGACAGGAAGACTCTGCCAAAGCACCTTGTGCCAAAACCTTTTGGAGATTGGTGTGATGTGAGGTATTGCCAGCTGTACCAGGAGAAGTGAGACAGTGCATGTGTGGTATATGCCACCATGGCTGACTGGCGTTTTGTAATCTTATGTCATTTGACTGTCACATTGATCTATACAGATGCTTATATTAAAAATTTTGCTTATATTAAAAATGCTGCAACAGAATCTTAACAGAGTTCTGAAGGTGAATTGTGCCAGAGTCAGGTGGCTAGATGTGATGTTGTTATATAACCAGCTGAAGGCAGAACTCTGGCAGCAGCAGTTTTTCTTTTTCTTTGGAATCTGTTATAAAAGATTTGTCAGTTATCACAGTGCAGTTGTTGTCATTTCAGTTATTGAGTAGTAGCTTGGCTTGTCGAAGTGAGCATATCAGCAGTACATCTTGCCTTGCGATACTAAGTTAATTAGGAATAGTTTCTCTTTAGTTTAGTATTATATTTTCTGCATCTGTGAGAGTCTATCCAACTGTGTTATTTTTACATTTCCTGTGACTGAAATTCTTGATGTTTATTGCAGCTAAGTATCGAGTATTCTCCTGTTTTTTTTTATTTTATAATCCATTATTAGTGCTTGTGCTTATTTTAGTGACACTGTGGTCACTTCTATACACCTTACTGCTTCTGTCACACGTTACCATTTATATCAGTATTAATTTAACATAGTATAATTGGTTACCCTTTGTAAGAGCCTTAGAATATCTGGCTGGTGGCAGCAATCTACCTTATAGTCTAGAGAGAAGGGACACAGCTGGTGAATCTGAGCTAGCCTTTCCCAGGGGTGTGGGTGTGTGTGTAGGTGCATGTGGTGTGCGGGCGTGAAGTCAGATATTCAAGCATGTGTGTCATATACTTGGAACTGGGACATAAGTGCTCCAAAGTGAGTCTTGTTTGGGATATGAGGAGACAGGGAGACCAGTCCCAGTGGAGCATATTTCCTGTGTGCTCTTGAGGGAAATTTTGCTTGATGCAGAGAGCTGCATTTGAAATACCGTGTAAATCCATTCCTGTATTTAGTGACCGCCTCTCACCGGTGTCAGTGGTGAAGATTGAGGCTCCTTGATTATTTACTCTGGTTAAAGAGAGGCTGTCATAATTGGTTTTCTAGGTAAATAAACAGAGTAGAGTTTTCCAGTGCAGTCTTATGTCAAAATGTTCTTGAAAGGTCCTTTACATAAGACATTACCAAGAAAGCCAATTTCCCTTCCTTGGGATGTTAATTTTGTGTTAAAGACGCTAACACTTTCACAGTTTTAACCAGCTAATGTGGCTGACTTGAGGTTCTTTACATGGAAAACAGTTTTAGTGATTGCTCTGTCCTCTGCAGGAAGGGTATCTGAGTTGCAAGCTGCTATAGTGAGTCATCCTTATCTTATTTTACATAGGGACAGGGTTTCTTTGAGAACTAATCCTTCTTTTATGCCTAAAGTGATATCCAAGTTTACTTTAATCCAAACTAGCCATCTTCCTGTTTTATTTCCTGAACCTAAAAATGAGGGAAGAAAGTCCATACCTTTTAAGTCCACAGACAACTTAGGTACTATTTTGACAGAACTCTGTCTTTCAGCTCTTCGGACCAATTGTTCATTTATTGTGAAGGTACAAAAAAGAGGTAACCTGTGTCAAGACAGACTATTTCAAAATGGTTGTCTGAGGCTATTACCTTTTGTTATGCTCACCACAACAAATCTATTCCAGACAGGGTCAAGGCCTTTTCTAGCAGGGCCTTGGCTTCATCTATGGCTTTTTGGAAAGGGTTGGATTCTAGAAGCATTCTAATAGCTGCTCACTTGGTTCTCTGCATGTACATTTACAAAGCACTATAAACTTGATTCCTTCTCTAGGTCCAGATCAGGCTTTAAGGACCATTCTCCAGGGGCTCCTGGACTCTTCTTCCACCTCCCAAATGTAGATAGCTGAGGTATTCTGCCCATATAGCTAAGGCTACTGCAGCAGTGATCAGTGTGATGAACGTAGTACAGTTGTGCATGTTTGAATGATCACTGCTGCAGTAGCTGCACTCCCCCCTTGTTTTTTGTTGTTTTTTTGAGCCTGGGTGTGAACATTTATTTTCTGCTGTTCCTAGCATTTTTCTTTCAGGGCTTAGCCTCCCTCTCTACTGGCAGAAAAGATGTGAAGGGCTTTCACCAAACCTGTCGTTTAGTCAATGCAGCTCAAGCTGCCTGACAGTTTGGGCACATGGAAGGTGTTGTGAAGGTTTGGAAGCTGGCCGGCTGTTGTATCCTATCCTTGTTAAGCTATAACCCCACATAGTTAAGGCTACTGCAGTATTGATCATTTGAACATCTACTGTTAAGTTTTACTTGCAGAACTGTACTTTCTTGACGTGATCCGTTCAAATATAGCATCTATATGCGCTGTCTCATAGTCATACACATCTGCAGTCACTTCTGACCACATATTGATAGCTTTTCATTTGAAATCCGTAAACCAGCAGATGCAAATATCACAATATTCATAGACTTCAAACTTATTTACTTCCTGCAGTTCTGTGGTGAAGTCTCAATAGTTGAGGTAAAATTGTTACTCCTAAAATGTGGGCACTGCTAGTAGTTCTGGAAATAAATTCTGTTTCCACCAAGAAAACTGTTTGTCTGTCATTCCATATAAAAGTAAACAAAATGGGAAGAGTAAGAGCAAACCAACCTAGTCTTCCACTTTTCTAAATAAATGCTATAATAAAAGGAAAAAATCGCATTAGAAAATGTAGCCAAACTAAAGACCCCACAGATTGAGGTCAACATCAAAAGGTTATCCAGAGACTGAAAAATACTGTTAGGAAAACAAAGGCTTCCAATGAACTTGTCATTGGAAATTAAGGATAACACTTGTTAAACATATTCTGCAAAATGAAAAATAAAAATACATCTTTTGTGGGACCTGATAAAATAGCAGGCTACCTGCTGAACTTGATTCAGGAAATGCTAGTGAACTCCCTTCAGCAACTGTTTAACCTGAGTTTATCCACTGGCGCTGTTCCTGTGGTTTGGCATACAGCAGTTGTGATGCTATTCCACAAGAGTGGCCCCACCGCTGACCTTGGGAGTTATAGACCCAGCAGCCTGACAAGCCTCATCTGTAACTACGGTATAAAAAATCTTGTAAGACTTTATCTCCACCAGTTTGGTTTAAGGGAAGATCTTGTGTAGTGAGTCTTGTTGAATTTTGTTTTTGAGAGTGTAGAGCAAGCCATGGGCTATGGTCATGCTCTTCATACAGCATACCTAGACCTCGCCAAAGCCTTTGATACCATACCACGTGCCACCATTATCTGCCAGCTAAGTTAGCTCTGATTCCTATACAGAACCCATGTTGTGAGGGTGGCAGGCATGCCTTTAGACATTATGAAAGATGACCAGTGGGCTTATCCCATGCTGAGAACTCTGTTGTTTGGAATATATTTCTCTGATGATCTAGTCAAAAATGGGGGAGTCTGGTTAACCAAGTTTTCAGATTACTCTAATTAAATCACTTCTGATATGCAGAATCTGCAAAGTGAATTTACATATGTAAATAGTGGTCTGAAATAGGCTAATACTAAAACAATGCAATATTCTTGCATTTGACAAACCGTCTACCCAGCTTATAGTATAGAAAACACCCTACTCCAAAATAAAGATGTCAAAGACCTTGGAACATAAGTAGATAACTCTCTTGTATGATCATCATGTTACTACAGTGGTTATCAAATCCTGCTGTCTGTCACGGCTGATTGCAAAGGGTATTTCCTCTAGAGCTGAAGTTCTTGTACCTCTGTATTTTGTGGTGATTAAGCCCATCATTGAATACGGTATCCCTTTGGGGGGGTTATCTTACTAAATACATCAAGCAATTGGAGAGACACCAAAGGTTCCTGACAAAACGGATCAGGGACCTGAAATACCTAAGCTACCAAGAGAGGCCTGGGATCGCTGTCCCAGTACTCAGTGTGCTGCAGACTCTTTCTCAGCAGTCTTTGCCTTGCCTTCTGGACCTTTAGGGATCTGGCTGTCCCTGACCTCTTATTTCGCCACAAATCAAATCGTCCAGAGATCTGAACCCGCTTCAGCAAATAAATCATTATGGACAGATTTGTCACACAGCAACTACTACTTTACATATTCTTCAGAGCAAACAGTGCGACACACTGTCTTCATTTTAAGAAGGAATTAGCCATTGGCTGGATATTTATAAATTCACCCCAGGTAAGACTGGACTATTGCTCCTTGAAAAGGGAGGTAAGGCCTAAGGGTGGGTTATGGCAAAGCATACATGGCCACATGCCTTCTTTATTCTATGATTCAGGTATTTTGGGGCTTTGAATAGATGTCTCTGTGGTGAAGTTGATACTAAATTTGTTTGCAAGGATATTGGCTATATCAGTTGGGTCAGAATAGGAAACCCTATTGTGAATTAGTTCTTAGCAAAGTATTTTTCTTTTAATTTTCTGACATAGTTAAAGGGATTTATAATTATTTTCAGCTTTAGAGGCCAGCTTAAGTTTATGGGTTCCTTTAGTGGACCTCAAAATGTTTTTTTTTAAACAGTTTTGATATTATTCCTGAGATAGATTTTGGATACTTAGTTTATGCAGGTTTTTTATTTTTTGCATAGTATATTTGTGGCATGGACCACCTGGGTAATTTGTTTTTAAATTTCTCATGATGCTTGGTTCTGGTAGAGACTGATAATTCTGTGCAATTTTTTAAATGGCAGTAGAATTCCTTAGTGAAGATTGTTGTGTTAGGTAAGGAGAAGTGAAGTCATAAGTGAGTTTTGATATTTTGTCACATATAGGTTGAGGTTGGCATGTTTGTTGTCCTTAAATTCAGCTGGGTGTGCTGTAGGAGTTTAGAAGGTCATAAGTTTATGGTTAATTCTTCTCTGGACGAGGAGATACCAGAGGAGTAGTGTAAAAGGCAGCCATATTTGTAAGAATACCAGCTGCTCAAGGGGATTTTTGTCTATTATGTCCAGGAATTTGTAGTCCTATATCCTGTATTAGAAGGTATAGGTGTCCCAGTTTATTGAAGGGGTAGTTGGTCACCCAAAATAAGGGTGTTCAGTTGTATCCTTCAAATGTTTGTCTTGTCAGCCTAGAATCCAGTCCCTAATAGTGGGCTGCTTAGTAGAAAAGCTTTCAGCCAGCCTCGAGTCTAGTCTCTAAGAAGAGCTGGCAAGGATTGTGTCCTAAGTTTACTTTTCAGTTAGCTACCACACGCCTCAATGTAATTTTGACTTTGCAGACACTGAATAAGGAAGGAGGTTCAGACTTGTACCTTTACAATGTGGAATGACTAAGACTTCCCTCTTTAAGGAGTGTTTCTGAAAAGATTCCTGAAGGATCGCATTCTCAGGCACCTAAGGGACATGGCTCATTTTGACACACACAACAGTTTAGCGAATCACATGAATACTTATCCCTCCCACACTTTCACATTTTAGGTTGTTGAACTTGTGCTTTTTAGTCCCAGAGGAGGTGATATTAAGAATCTAACAGAAACAAAGCAAATCAAATGGATAATGAATTTTAAAGCACAGAAACCACCTGGATTAAATGCAATGGTTCCTTTAAAACCTGTTCTGAAAAACAAGACGCGTGTCCGTTAAATGAAAGCGTAATGCTTTGATCTCGATCAGTAACATCTGTTTAATGATTGGTTACTATAAAGAGTATGTAAGATGCGTGGATTGGAGGAGAATTAGTTTATCTTCTCATTTTACAACAACCAAGAAACTAAACGAACTGAAGAAGGCTATTGGCCGAAAGTGCTTTTTGTGTCTTGTGTTTACTGAGAAGGAATTTATCTTTTATTACTTTCTGTCTGGCTCTAGGTGAGCAACGTTTCATGTGTGGATGTCAAAAGTGAAGTGTCTGTTTTAGCTTTATGCTGAGCAACATTCTGTGTATAGAAATTAAAGTGTGGCATTCATATTCGCTCCATGGGGAGCAACGTTTTATGTGCTGATTAAAGTGTGGCGTTATCTACTTGTCTTGCATATGTCAAAGTATTGTCATTATCGTGAATTTGTGGCGTCTGTTGGTGGTGCACTGAGTTTTTTATTCTCTTTAAGGAGTGTGGGCAGTCACTCTTGGACACCATATTCCCTGTGGGTGGCTTATGTGGTTGTTATTGTCCAGCCTTTACAGGACATGAGGAACATCCTCCTGAAGATAAAGTGGGTCATCACCATGGTGTAGCACATTTATAACCTACCATTGGCGGCCTCCTTTTCCTAGGCTAAGACATCTTCCCAAAAAGAAGAAGCTGTTCTCCTGGAAACAAAATAGAAGACTTATGCATGTGATATCCCACCGCAGCACCAGACAGTTCTACGACAAAAATGACTGTGCTTGTCCAGCAGCCACTGTTCTAACCATCTGGGAGTCCTTATTGATGGGAGGCAATTTCTTAAAACTTTTGTGTCTTCTTCGAAGAAATGTTTCTGTTCAAAATGCAAGCTGTTGTTGCACAGCTTTTCAGACAAGCCTAGACTGTACTCCTCTCTGCAGCTATAGAGAATGTAGCCCCTTTGGATCAAGGCTGGAGAGTTGTTCTGCCTCTCTGTTCCAGAAGGGATTTCCATCTCATCGTGGACCTCACTGACTTTGAATATGTTTCAAATGGTAACTTTCCAGAGAATGTTACAGCTCTGGTACTACAGTGTACGTGGGTGATGTTACTAATCACAAAGGGCACCTGGTACAGCAGCATGTGAGGACCTCAAAGGGGGTTCCTTTGATCGGCTTTTGTAACAAAGTGTCACCACATGATCATTTCTGCCAGAGTAAAGTGCTAGCTGATGTGCAGAGGCTTTGTAGGAGAAGGAACTGTATGTGCTCTATTACGCACATGGCCGATTGCTGAGGGCATTGCTGGAGTCATCCCCTCCTGTGGCTTCAGACCTTGGGACTGATGTAAATGGAGAAAAAATCTCATGGGATCTGTCTCGCATAATTACCTCCCATCTGCGTGGAGCTGGACAGTCTCCACTGTCTTCCTTTTCCACTGAGATGGTGCAAGAGTCTGTGTGTTTGCAGGCTAGTTACAGGTGCAGCAAATGACTCTGGTTTGGACTGCTTTGCATCTTGCAGGCCTGATTGCTTCCTCAGGCATAACAGCACCTTTCTCATACTTTAGGATATGGGTGGTTCAGTAGACTGTATGGTATCGGTGGACTCAGCCTTCACCACTGCTGCATCTTCCCATCATAGATCATTATTGTGGAGCTTTGGATGGGTGGAGTGGGGGGTCCTTGATAGTCTAAAAGTGGGTCTTCCTTTCATGCAGAAATTTTTCTCGAATCCTAATGGCGTACACTTCTTTGGCATGGTGGAGATCCCAACTTGACCTCCACTTTGGAGAGGAAGTGGTCTCTCCTGTAGAGAGGACTTTACATCACTCATTGGTCCTGTATTCATTCATCATGTGGCCTTAAGTATATAATAGAGTAGAAACCCTTTGGACTTCTAATGCAGTCTGACAGACAGTGCATTTTATCATACCCAAGCAAGCAAGTGTGCACTTAGCTGTGTACCTTTGGTGCAGAGGGGCAGTACAAGTCTGGCAGCGAGACATAGAAAGGAGCAGTAGTGTCTCAGCAGCAAACATGTCAGACACGGCAAAGCCCGGAGCTGTTGCTTCAGTCCTCGTCCACAGCTAAACATTTTGCAGTTGTATTTAGTATGTATCTTCTTGGAGTGGGAAGCTCAAAGACCATCTTATTTGCCACTCAGGTGAATGTAGCCCTCACTTATGCTTACAGCAGTACAAGAAGGAAGTGGCATTTGGTGTGTCCTAAACTCCATGCTAGCTTTGGTTCTTCCGCACCTTCCCACCATTCACTAAGATTCAGTGCTTCATTGCCCAGTTCTGAGAGTTTAAAACATATTCTGTCTGTCCCTTGGTGAGTTAAGAAGGATATGGTTTCGGGGTCCGGGTGCCTTACGGTCAGTGTGAAAGTGGCTCCACTTCAGAGTCTTACTTCTGCTGAAAACCTTCTATTCCTGACAGCTCCTCCAGCTGTTGGGGTATCGACAGGTGTGGGGGGTGACTGAAGCAGCTGAGACACTTTCCTGCCAAGTGTACAAGGGTTTTCACTTGGGCAGGCAGGTATCCAGTTCCAGCCCAGTTGGTCATCATGCAGGCACTCCTGACTTAGTTGAGTTACCTGTATAGTTTGAGTTTTAGCAAACTCTGCCCTCGAAGACTGTGTGAATACCAGACTGTGGTACAGCACTTTCATGTTCTGTGTCTTCACTGTCCTTTGGAAAAGCCCTCCTGTTTGGAATGTAAATGTCATGATTGACAAGCTTTCTTTTTTGCTTTCAAATCCTCTGGTTTGACAGCTGTGAAGATATTTTTGAAAACCATTTTCTTATGGACCATCACCTGTGCTCACAGCTGTGATCATCACAGCTGTCAGTATTTCTTGACTGTAAGGGAACCATATATCTTTTCACAAGAATGGAGTGTCCTTTAGGACTAACCCAAATCCTTTCTGAAAGTGGTATCGGAAGTATCCTTAGGTTTAATACATTCATTTCCTGGCTTTCTTGATAAGGGCGGAAACCAGGAGACAAACCCGGATGTGCATTGCGAAGTCAGGTTCTGTCTGAAGTGAGTGCATGACTTTAGGAAGGCAAAACAGACGTTCATCTTCTGTTCTGCAAGAAGAAGTTAGCAGTTTTCTAAGCTGGCCCTTTCCAATCGGGTTATTAACTGAATTATTTTTGCTTTTAGATGGATGCTTGCGTAGTGGAAAGTGCTCTTGTGGAAGGCCTTTCCACAAGATAAGTTGTTTCCTCTAGTGCTTATATCCCATGGAGATGTGTGTTGCAGTCATTTTGTCATTGATTTACACTTCAAGCAAGCATTTGTACTTTGTGACTCCAGGAGTTGGCATTTCCTTTGTTACTTTGGTACATCAGGACTCAGACTTGAGTATTGTGATCTTAGCTTTCCACTGGCTTTTGCCCCCATAGATGGGTTCTTCCCAGTTATAGACTATCTTGTAGGGCAGCTGTTAATGTATACAGTGTATCTGTTAAAACTACTATTGGTGACGACTTTGTAGGTTTAGAGTATCTTCTGTCCCTTTCTCTGTGTTTAGATAACCCCTCCATCCAGCAGCTGCTATTGAAGTTCCCTTTTAAGGCTGTCCATAATCCTGGCACGATGTACACCAACGCTTTAGTTTCTTTTCTCTTGCAATAACCACATTCACACAGTGTTTGGGTGGGCTAATTGTGGTTGGTTCAGGGGTGAAATGTTCTTTTCATGTGCATTGTATTATGATGTTGATGTGTCGGTGTAGTGCTTGCATACCACAAGCTTGGAATCTTTTGATAAATTCCACTGGAAAGAAGGGTAATTTGTAATAAAGAACCATGGATGAGGGTCTGTCATAGGTAACTGATAAGGAAAGAATGGTGTATGTTGTTTACAGGTAAAATTAGTCCACAGTTTCCACAATGAGGTAATAATCCCCTCTAATAATACTTTTGAAGTTTTAATTTATTTGTTATCTAGAGTAGAACAGACCCATATGGATCTTTTTAAGAATTTTTAGATAGTGTCTTGCCCTGCTGCTTTTATCCTCCCTTCTGTATATTATCATAATCACATAGCACTTACTCCCAGACCAGAGAATTTACATTTTCAGGTGCACATTGTTATTTTTTAAATGGCAGTTTTGGCTACTCCCATCTGTTAACTCTCCACATGTTGCCAGAGACAGGGGGTAGGAGTGGTGGTAATACCCAGCTGTCATTAGTCTGTGGGTTGGTCATGCAGTATAGCTTAATCTGTAGTGCCTTTGATTGTCTTAGTCACGCACAAATACAATATTTATCAGTTTATATTCCCATAGGCACAAGTTAATGTTTTCAAGTTTGTGAAAAAGGAGGGGAGCTCTCTAAATTAGTTTTGAACAGATATATCTTCTCTGAGCTGATAATAAATATATATATACATACATAGGTTTACAGTCACATAGTCGATCGCACTGTGCACGATTAACGTATGTGCGTAAATCAGGTAGCAGAACTATTAGTGCGAGTACTATATTTTCGAACCTTACAGTAGCGAACAGCCGCTATAGCAAAGTTTGACAGTCTAGTGTAGATCACACTGTAGTGGAGATTGGGAAATGTACCCTTTCCTTAGTGTAGTGCGATCTCAGAGTTTGTATATATAAGTGGGGGGTGGGGGGTGCAGGGTGCTTGCCCCCCTGCAAAACATGTTAACATATGTTTAGCCTATGAGCATTTCAGTGAAATTGAAATATTTGACATTCGACTTAACTGAAATGCTCAGTTCGGCATTTACTGTGGTTGGTGTTGTGATTTCCGAACATTTTCTTCGGATATCTGCACTTTCGGCCACAGTAGTTTCGAACATGTGATAGTAAACTATATATATATATATATATATATATATATATATATATATATATATATATATATATATATATAATGTGTGTGCGTGTGCACATACTGCTGTTTCCAAAACTGCAATTAAATAAATATTTACTGGTCTTGCTCCTAGCCGTTAATATGGGCAGACACCTGTACCTTCATCTTCAGGCTGACATTACTCCATATTAATTTTTGATGGGAAGTGGGAACTACATGTAATACTGTCTCCTGACAGTGAATATTCTGACTGGATTAGTCATTACTGCTTTGTTTCCATTGTGTTAGTGAAAAACTGCAAAGGTTATAGAGAAGAACCATTTAAAAAGTTACTTTGTGGTGAGTGTGTGTTCTGAAGTTGAGAGCATTTAAGGTTAACACTGGGAAAAATTGTAGATACCAAAAATGTAAGAAACTTTCCTATTCCATTTTTTATTTTTATTCATTGTATATTTTATTCCCTGCAGGTTTGGATTTGGACAGTCCTAGCATCAATCCGCATTTACTACAACTATCGTCGGGTGAAGCCGCTCACCAAGGAAGTGCTGATGAGGGACCCTTACGCTATCAAGGGTGTACGCAAGCTTATTGATGCTTGTGCTTTCAGAATTTATGGACATTGGGTAAAGAAGGGAGAGCAGCAGAATCGGGCAGCCCTGTTTGCCAACACCCCCAAAGCCGTCATGGTGACCCTATTGGCAGAGGAGGAGAGGTTTCACTATGCCGATGTTGGAGAACATGAATTTTCTGCAGAACAGGTGATAGCTTACTAGTTGTGTAAATGGGGTCACATCACCTGCGAAGTCTGAAAGCTCACAGCAGCTGTTGCCTCCTTCATAAGTGACTGCTTAGCTTTAGGCAGACAGCATACTGAACTAGTGAATTCTGTGGGCTCTTCAGAAACGTTTGCACACCTCCTTAGTATGACTGCTGTTTGCCTTTGAACTGTTTACTTTTGGCTTTGTCCCTTTTATCTTGTGATAGTTTTAGTATTGCTGACAAACCTGTATCTTCCCAAAGCAGCTCTGTTTCGTCATTTTGGAAGATGTCAGTAGGAAGTGATAAACATTTATGGTTGGATATTTATCACTCCCATCATAGAGATGACTGCTGAATTCATCACGCCTAGACATGGAGAAACTTGTTCATTGATTAGCTGTAGATGTATTTGAGCTGTGTTGATCACGCAGAGATTGCACTACATTTTTGTAATCTGCTTTCCAAGTCTTCACGTGCAGAAACAAAGCTGTGTGGTGCTGCTGTCAGCGGTGTCACATGATAGCTCCACTTCGCTTCCACTGTTGAGCTGGCTGATGTATGTTGCAGGTTGAATCCTCAATATTTTAAGCTTTCTGTGCTAGAAGCCGAGATATAGTTGAAGGAAAATCTTACATTTTAATTTTTATACATTGTCTTTCCCTATGTTTTTCCTTTTTAATGTGTACAAAAATAATTGGAGTAATTTTTAGAGATGTACATTGCAGTCACTGTCAAGATTAGCAGACAAGTTTCAAGAAAGCAGTTGAAAAGACAGTTCTTGACAATTATTCATGTTAATACAGATGCACAGAAATATTTGTGATGATGTGCTTGGACGTATTTGTTAAACAGTTAGTCTAGTGACATCTGTAGCTTACAGTATAACACTACCATATTTGGCACAGCAGCATTTAGGCACATGCTGCTACTAACAAGGGTTTAGAAAATAAGCCAGGCCTGAAGGTGCCAGCAGGGGTACTATGGTCATTATGATAGAGAATGGCTGTCATGGTGCCTTGCAGGTGACCAGCATTGTAAGGGAGGTGCTGATTTGGATGGCTAAAGGTCTGGTACCATGTGAATGTTGTATTGTGTACAAACTCAGTGTGTCCTTGGCATTGACTTCTCTGGAGAAGGTGAAGCATAATTCGCCCGACCACCAGGGAGTAAAAGTGAATGTGATGAAGTGTACACAGCTGCAAGAAGTAAAGGAGCATGCCAGCCCAGCTTTGAGTATCCTGTTAAAAGAAGCACCTTTTACATCCTTGACCAAATTCTTGGTACGTGGAAGGTTTGGGGGCTGCTGAGGGACCTTTGAGTCCTGAACTTTTGAGAAGTTTTTAAGCTAATGTGCCAAGATGATGTCTGTGTACACTCATATTAAGTAGTGTCCTTGGACATTACTTATACAGGAGAGGGTTACAAAGAATGTCATGGCTTGTCCTTTTACAAGATGATGGCAAAGAATCCTTGTGCTCTGCTGCCTGTACAGTAACAGACTGAACTCTTTGGGATGCTGTCCCAAGAGGGTAATTTAGTCATTATTAACAAGGCTTCCACCTTTGCATAGTTTGATGGTGTGAATTTTCAGCTGCCATTTATGTGGTTATGTGACAGTGCTGCCACAATCTATATGAAGGGTGCATGGTCCCCATCCCAGCTTGTCAGACTGGTGGCAGCAAAATAATGGTGAACAGATTTCTTTAACATATGTATTGCTGTAGACTTTTCTGCATATGTCACACACCTGCTGGTGACATGGCCACATCTGTGGTGGCGCAATGCATACGTGAAGTACAACTCTCTTTGCTCATAGCTGACATAATTTAGTGAGGGCTGTTGACAGGGGCAACACATGATGTAGCAGGTTTTTACTTTCCTGCCACATGTGGTGTAGCAAGAAAGTAACTACTTACAAAAAGCAGTGCTGTGTTGTGCGTTTTTTGCCCTGATGTCAATGATACAGTAACAAATGATGGCATGTTATGATTGGCTACACAGTTTTAGCGCAAGAATATCCAGGGTAACATTAATGTTGGCAAGTTTACTGCTTTGGTTGACTCATTTCTTGAATATTGTGAATTTTAATGGCCACTGTCCAAAATATGTCCATTTTCAAGTTGTCCATCACATACATGTTGCAAGTTATCTGTTGTACTTTAGAAACTGTAGGTTAGAACCTTTTGTAGTTGGCGATTAAATGGCAGTTGTTACCATTGTAATGTTTGGGATAACTGTTATTCAACTTGCAGCTCCAAAACAGTGTGAATTCAGTATTCCAAGACATGACTGTTTGCAGTATCTGAGATGGAAGACAGACTGTATGATGATGTTATCTCTGAGTTGTTAGGAATGAGCATTTCCATTTTATACTTTACATATTTTGGTGCAGTTCTGTCCCAGTAATGATTGCTGGAGACACTACTGAATGTATAAGAAAGTTATAAATTATTGTATGATGTTTACTGTAGTATGTAACAAAATTTATCCAGGGATGGAAATTAGTCATAGCAAAGTGGCACAAACTGCTTAATTTTCAGAAGCAAAAGTTTTTGTTTTTAATTGTTTTATGAAAACACTTGAGCACGTCTAAGAACATTCTACTGTGTTTTACACTCGTCAATGGTTCTGTTTTGATTGCAGATCATTTCACACTGTGGTATATACTATACTTACCTCATAGTATTTTATATGTGTTTTATCATATTTTTTTAGGGGAACAGGACACCTGATCATGGACAGAATTAATGATATTCAGTTGAGATTGGTTCCAACTTATAATACTTCTCTTGTTAAGTGCCTCCAGTGGCCGCAAGTCCTGATCACCATACATTATACTGTTTTGCCATTTGGTTAACAAGTTGGCAATCCTGCAGACAAGGAGAAGAGGAAAGAAGGTGATGTTGCATGCCACCAGCTGTTTCCCCTTTTCTTTGTACGATCTCAGTTACATGGCAGGTGGGGAGGGGATTGTGATTACTCAGTGCGCCTTCGTTTGTGCAGTCATTTCTGCAATTTCATTCACCAGGGCTTTCAATGCATGTGTAGACTTGTGGTAGTCTTTCTGAGAAGTATTGTCTCCGGACTGTCTGTCCTATGATGAGGTGTCCTATAGCCATTTTTAGAGTAAGTTTAGTCATCTGAAGTAGAGTTATTCACTTGAAAAAGAGTCGGCTGTAGTTCAGCAATTGGTTGTAACAGGGTTCAAAGTGTTATAATGTGAAACTGGGGGGGGAGAATATATATATATATATATATATATATATATATGTGTGTGTGTGTGTGTGTATATATATATATATATATATATATAATAGTACTTACAATTTATGTGGCTGAAAGCTAAAGTAAAAGGCATACCCTCCCCCCCGAAAGTCATAGGTGGTCAGATTATGCAATGAAACTTAGCAGCACATGGGTTTATTGTGAGTGTTACCTATGTTGTACATTTGAATTACATTAGCTCGCAAGAAACAAGTAATCACACAAAAAAAAAATGTAAATGTGCCGTTTTACTTAAATAGGAGGCATTTGCTTTTAGCCATGGGTTTGCTGGACTTGCACATCAGTAAATTGTTTTCATTGACCAGCAGGGTTTTAGGGTTGTATCTGTTGTGTGATTACAGGTTGATGGGCTGCCAGTAAGATACAAATGATTTTTGAACAACATTTTGGTGTATTGTGGAAACTAGGAATGTCATAGAGCAGCTAACACAGTGCTTAGAATTATATGCATTACACAAGTGCTACGTCAGGTATATAGTTAAACAAATACTCTGCTAATGTATAAAGTAGACATGTTGGGCTGATTTATTGTGTAGCTGTCAGGAATAAAGCTTTTACAACTGACACTTTGGTTATTGTCTTGATGGCTTCAGCTAGTAATGTAAGCAGATGTTGGCAGCAGGTCTACTTCTTATTCACAGTTTGATAGTTCAGAGATTCCCTTGTTATCTTACCCTTTCAGATACTTGATGTGTGCTGAACTGGGAAGGGTTTTTTGGGTTTTCTGCTGGCCACATTTATGAGAGGAACCTTCATAGGACTGCACAGTCTGCCACTAACTTTAGGCCTGACTTTTGAACATGGTATGTTGCCATTCTTTTTCACTGTTAGCAGACCAGTGTCGTAGCTTCACCGGATGTATTGTAACATTTCATGAAATGCAGATGTGAAATATTTAGTCACATTGCAAGCCCTAGAAACGTGGCTAGGAGGGTATTAAATTACAAGGGTTGAGAATTTTTTCAGATTTTCCTGTATCCAGCCCCCCAAAAATCAGTATTTTTTGATTGATCCCATTAATAATTTGCAATTTTGTGTTAGAGTGAGCAGCTGCAGTGTAGTTAGATTGCCTGAGAGAAGAATAGAATAGCCTTGAGTATCACAGTTACGTTCAAGAAAAGCAAGACGTAATTTACTATCAATTTAAGTTACATTTCTGACTGTTGCATAGCAGGTTGTGAAAATGTGATGTAAGAGCTGAGGAGCTGCCCAGATCACCTTTGAAGAAAGGCAGTGCCAATAGGACAGTGTGAACGGTTCTCTGTGACAACATGCCGTACAGATTTTATGATGTCATTCTAATTAACATGTCAAACTGTGTGCCACAGGCAGTAGACCTTCCACAGACAGTTTTGGCATGATGCTGCATTGCTCTTATTTCCCTAGGTATTCATTGCCACACTTTCAGTTTGGACACATTTGAATGCCTCACAGAGTTAACTGTTAATTTGCTAGTTTTTGTATATTTTTTACACTTTATACTCTCCATTGCCTTTCTGTTGTTGTGAACTCATATAACAGCAGTTGTCTCTCTCTCTCTCGTTGCTCTGAGCTGATTTTTTTTCAGCTTTTTATGCTAGTCAGCTTTTAAGCCTTTTGCTTGTCCCCATCATTGGCCCAGGAGAATTCAGCCCTTGTTCTGTGTGTGCCTGAGGGTGGTGGATCTCACACAAAACCTCTGCTTAGTTTCTGGAACCTTTTAGAAAAGGTTTTCCTCACTGGCAGTGATATTCTTCGACACAGAATACCCTTCAGTGTAAAAAGATGATTTTGTAGGAAACTGTCATTTGTGGAACCTTTACATCAGCATCTATAACCTCATCTGGAACCAAGAGAGGGCTTCACCCCTTCATCACTCCCATCCAGTCATTGCCTCCCTCTGTGGCATAGTAGTAGAACAGCTGTCTCTGGAAACGGGAAAATACATAAGAGGCTGGAAACTGTCTGCTTGCACCCAGTAATGCAAACAGCAGGAGTCCTTGGTATTTCTGTCAGAATTCACCTAGTCTCCCTCTGTCACTGGTTTACTCACCTGCATTAGTATTATCACCAGTCACAGTTAATTTCCAGGCATTGAGACCCCTTTCACCCACATTGATAACATATTTAACCTCTTTCTCAGGCCAGTAGAGCTAGTATTGCTTCAGACATGGAAGTCGGAGTCTATTTCTTAGATATAGTTGTATGCACTGATTGTATATCCTGTGTCTTACCTAGTTGGCCTGATTCCAGTGCCTGGCATGGTAGTGCTGACAGATGTGTTCTCCATGTCCTACCTACTTGGCCTAATTCCAGTGCCATGTGTGATAGCAGTGCTGACAGCTGTGTTCTCCATATTTGCCCAAGGGACTGCCATAGCCTTGCAGCTTCCTTCTCACACATGCAGATTTTGACATCTCTGCTTCAGGTCACCTCAGAGAGACTGGTAGATGGGATATCTTTGCAACTAGTGCTACTGTAGCCCTCAACGTTTGCACAGCAAATACTGCCAATGGCAATATGTCATTAGGCCCAGAATTTCATGCTGACTGGACAACCTGTATCAAGGCACAGTGTCCTTGAAACCCCTGTAATCTACTCTGTGTCACACAACTGGTATGTGTCGTGCTTAGTTGTTGGATTTGTGACCCTTACCTAAATGGCCTGACAAGGCTGAAGTCAAGACTAAGTATTTACAGTCTCCTGAGGAGCTACCCACTAACAATGTTTTTGGTTTTGTTTTTGCATTGAAGTTAATTCATTTCCCCAGTGTCACACCCAGATAGTCCCAGGTTTAGAGAATTTCTACAGCTCATGCAAGAAAAAGTTGGCCCAGTGACACCACCATGTCACCTCAGAGCAGTTCACAAGAGGAATATTAATATATTTCCTAGGCCTCTTGGGCTGACCTACGCCTGATAAATATTCTTAAGGACACCACTTTTAATGACATGGGATAAGCCTGACCTCCGTGACCTTGGTGCCTCAAAATGCCAATGGGATTTTTTTTTTTTGTCTCTGAAGATTGGTTGAAAATCCCCAAGCCATACCCCATTGTCGGCACAGCAGCCCTCCTGAACTCGGAAATGTTTTTCATACAAGTTTAAAAACCTGTCATTGTTTGCTAATATCTGTGGGAAGATGGAGCATTTTTACATGAAAAGGGGGAAGCACGGCACAGAACTGAGTTCATGTTGGGGAGCGATGTTGCATTCTGTACACTGCTTTTGGCACAGGCTTTTGTTCCTGCCTTACTTTACTGGCTGTTTAGATGGGTATCAGTTCTGTATAACCTCTCCAAAAAAATTTGAAAAAAGGGTGGAGGCAGTTTTCTGTTGCACTTTTTGTCTCCATATTAGCAATTCATTAGAAAAGCTAGACAACTGCCTCTGGCAAGTTGCGGTGTACTGCATTTTGCTTTTTTGTTTCTCTTAAATATACCTGCCTTATTCTCGTAATGCAAGTTAAAAGTATCATTAACTAAAAATTGTGTACAGTTGATAGAAAATACAAATACAGAGGATAATTTCCCCCTAATATTCAGAATATATCACTTTTTTGCCATGTAAAAATGCAGCCAGTAGATGCATATAAGCTGTGCGTTAAGTTAACAATAAGATGTGAAATTAATGTACAGCACTCAAGAGCATGGTCATACATGACTTGAGGATAATAGAGCACATGATGGCCAAGGTTGACCCATGAGCAAAGTGTATGATGGATATGCCTGACCCAAGAACAGGGAGCGTCACGGCCATGCCTGACCCAAGAGCAGGACACATGGCCATGTGTGACACATGCGTGACCCAGGAGCATGGGGCACGTGGTGGCCATGCGTGACCCAGGAGCATGGGGCACGTGGTGGCCATGCGCGACCCAGGAGCGTGGGGACACGTGGTGGCCATGCGCGACCCAGGAGCGTGGGGGTATGTGGTGGCCATGCGTGACCCAGGAGCGGGCGGGGTACGTGGTGGCCATGCACGACCCAGGAGCGGGCGGGGTACGTGGTGGCCATGCGCGACCCAGGAGCGGGCGGGGTACGTGGTGGCCATGTGCGACCCAGGAGCGGGCGGGGTAAGTGGTGGCCATGTGCGACCCAGGAGCGGGCGGGGTACGTGGTGACCATGTGCGACCCAGGAGTATACTAGTAGATGTGCCCCAACAGCAATGCACGTAATGACCATATATGACCTAAGCTCAGGACACCTGATTGTTGGACATTACGCAAATGTTCAGTGTATGACTGGCATGTGACATCCAGGTGCAGGGTTGGGTATTACTGCACATTTCTTAGGAGCTGAAATGTGACTGCAGTACTTGACCCAGAAATAAGATAGAAACAGGTGTATGGGACGCTGATCAAGGTCTATGATAGCTGTGCCCTCTGAACCAAATCTGGGTATTGCTACACATGAGAAAAGGTGGAGCTGTGGATGCTAAATTTGACTGCTTCCCGTGCAAGATGGAAAACTGCTTTACTTGTGTCCACCCCCCCCAGGAGTTGGTGGTATGTGACCTGATGTGCAAGAGTTAAGACGTGGGAATTTGAGCTGTATGTAACGAGAGTAGGGCAGTAGATTACTATATGAGACAGAGGTGAGTCTCACACTTTTTGTATTTCCCCACACTACTGCAGTATACCGGTCTTAAGAGTGCTACATTTGCTGTCCCTCGACCCAGCTAGTAAATGTGAAAGCAGCACATGACCCCTAGGAGCAGGATACATTACTGCCGTCAGTGTGCCAAGGATGAGGCAGGATACTTCAGCTTGGAAACAGGAGTTGTATTACATGGATGCTGCCTCCACTGTGTGCAGTTTCACAGCTCAGATGTTCTTTAGGGTAGTTAGGTGTACACATGAATGGAAGCACGTCCCTTTCTCCAAAGTAATGCTTCTTGAATACATCTGTCTTGATAGTGTACAAAGTGTCTTGATTTAGCAGCTGTATAAAACCATTATTGTAGGCAAAGAGGATTCTTAACAGAGGTTCTAGGTTACAATTAATGTGTATTCTGTGGTTAACGGCAATTCCATATTTTGAGAAAGTCTCCCATGAGATTGAGTGCTTTGTGGCCTATATCTTCCCAAAAGACCAAGTCATGTTTTTTTTTGTTTGTTTTTTTTAGGTCAGGGCATAAACTATTTTAAGAATGTGATGTTTTGTTCCACATTACAAGAAGGGATTATCTGGTAGCCACCATGCAGCAAACATTTGTTGAATAATGGACATAGCTAGACCAATACCATGAGCAGCATTGCAAATTTAGTTGCGTATCTTTTGCAATAACTGGACCATACCATAGTATTTGAGGTCACTGGTCCACTACTGGTTTGAATTAGCTCTGGGGATTGGGAGTTTTTGCTAGACAACTCCAATTTGTAATTGTTTTATCTTCTGCTCAAATAAGTAAATACATTAAATAAAAAGGCTAGTTCAGGAGGCACACCTTTTACACCATGGTCACTGTATTTAAATGCAGAAACATGTTTTCATATTGTGGCAGGCCCTTTGATGGCTCTTTTTGGGGTAAAAAAGTTAAAATGTAAACAGGAATTCTGATACATTAGTATACTTGAGAATATTGGGATGTAATGAAAAAATGTTTGTAGAGTTACATGGTGGGGCTTTACTGTAAAGATAATTTTCATATTTTTCAAATCAGCCAGTTGCACTTCTCTAAATTCCTGTTACAAGGTGAGACAGCTGCCATTTGAGGTGTATTACACAAGAGTACCAGTCTAAGAGGAGGGATCCTCTACTCAGTACTGTTACAGGTGTTATGTGCCCTTTCGAGTTGTGGAATAGGCACAAAAGAAAGGGAAGTTGATCTAAACAACGACATCACTTTTGTTTGGAAAGCAGCAACAGTCGTAAACCATAAGTAGGTAGTCACCTTTGTTCTGAAGAATTTGTCTGGAAATTATAGTTCAACAGTTGCGGTCATGGTGTAAAAATTAAAACTTTGGTAGTGGTAACATTGTAAGTGGACATTTCATTTTACACTGTCCTAAAAATGTGGACAGCACAGTACAATGAACTGTCACCGCTGCAGAATAGAGTAACATGTTAATTGTAATGGTGCAGTTTCTCATACAGATGAGGTCTTGTTAGAAGAAAAGTTTGGGGAGGCATACTTTGTGCTTAATAGTATAGAGTTAAACAATTATATTTGGATTTCCATGCTTGAAATGTGATTGGCAGGGTGCAGTAGTAGCTCTTCTGGTGTGAAGTGAACAATTTCTAGCATTTTATTCAAATCAAATAAGCAGACCTCAGATGTTACCTTCCTTCCATGTTCAATAAACAGAAGCCAAAGTGGCCTTAAGTAGTGATTAAGTATAGAAGGCCTGGACATTTTGTAGCTGAATGCCTTTATTGTAGGTTTTCTGGAAGCCTTTTCCTGTAATACAGTTTCTACCATGTAGGAACCTTCCAAAATAGAGAAGGCAGTAATGTATGTGCACCAGCTAGGGACCATTCAGGTAGAAAGAAGGCAGTTTTGTATACTTAACCAACCTTGAACCATGCACAGAGCTGGAAGGCAGGAACATGCATCTACCAGAGAGGAAGGCAGGAGCATGTGTGCACCAGACAATGTGAAGGAAAGCAGGGGCATGAACCTACCAGTCCGGAACTCTGCACAGAGAAACAAGGCAGGAGCATGCATCTGTCAGGGAGGGACCATTCACATAAAGGAAGGCTGTGTCATATGTGTACCAGCAAGGGACCATTCAGGGGGAAGGAAGGCAGTGTCATATACCCACCAGCCCACATGCTTTCACAAAGAAGAAAAGCAAGGGACCCCATATCTGTCAGAAAGGGAGCAGTCACAAAGAGGAAGGCAGGGGTATATTTTTTAGCAGCCAGGGACCATTCATAGAAAGATAGTAATGGCATCTGTCTACCAGCCTGAAACCTTATACATGGACCAACCAGGGGCTATTCACAGAGAAGGAAGTAGTGGTATACATGCCTCAGCCATTGACCTGTCGCAGAAACAGAAGGCAGTGTCAAATAGTTAGCTTCTAGGGAACCATTCACATAGAAGTGCAGCACTGGCACATGTGTCCTAGCCAAGAAACCTTCACACAGAAGGAATGCAGTAGCTTATCTGTAACAACCAAGTGGGCTGTGCCTGCCAGTTCTGGATAGTTTGTACAGTATCAGAGGGGTGGTGTGGAACCAGTGATGGTATGCCTGGTAGCTAGGGACCATTGATAGGAAGGATAGTTGTGTATACATACCGGTCATGGACCATTGACAGAAAGGGAGAAGAGCTTTGCCAGATCAGCAAGATAGGGACCAAAACAGTTAGCACTCCAACCTGTACAAAATGTTATTTGTCTGTAGGCTGTACCAGAAATCTCAGGAAAAGAGCTTTGCCAGATCAGCAAGATAGGGACCAAAACAGTTACCACTCCATCAACCTGTATAAAATGTTATTTTCCTATAAGGTGTACCAGAAATGTCAGTCTTGATGTGCTGCTTTATCGTATTGCTTTGCTGTCTTAGCCAGGTAAGTACTTTGGGTTCAGTGCGCTGGGAATTCACCTGTCATCCTTTCAACCATTACTCAGAGGCTTGAGAAGTGCATTCAGTAGCCTTTTCTGTGGTTGTGCATCAATTAGGCCTTGTGTCTTCTGTAGCTGTTATGCAAATACAGCAGTTATTTGCATTATAAATCTATTTAGTCCTTACGGAAACCCTAATGGGGGTTATTTCTGCCTCATTACTTTGGATGAGTACTGCTGTTTAGTTTTAGATTCTTCACAGATGACGTAACAATTTTAGTAATCACTTCTTAATGTGTGTTAACACATCACTTATAGCTATAGCACCTTTGATCCATTTGTTTCTCTAGGGAATGGTTAATAGTTTTAGCAGGTGTACTTTTAAACATTTTTACCTTTTGTGGATTCATCTGTATTTTTGAACACTCACCCCTTAATTTATCAGCTTACATGGTGGTTGTATAAGGTCTGTGTTACCAAACCATCTGTCAAATGTTTTTGTGGTGTATCTTTGCTAGCATAACAAGGAAGTGGATATAAAGCACAGGGTAAGATCTTTAAGTTGTGGTAGTCCTCATCTCCATTTTCTTTATTACTGAAGTATAAATCCGCACTTTTCCAGTTGTGCTGTTTTCTGTGTTTTTTAATGTTGCTTTGACTGGTGTGGTTGCATGTAGTAATGTTGTGCATACTATGTTTTCAGATTTGCAACTTTTTGTATGCACTGCTACACTGAGGCAATGCTTTTGTGCTTGAAGTGCTCATTTCTTAGGATTCTTTGGCCTGTTCCACTGAGTTCTGTCCTGATGTGATCACTTTGGCTTGTTCCACTGCATAACTGGGGTGGGGCCAAAAGATGTGTGTTGGTACCCATATTTACTGTTAGCACTATAGTCATTAAACACCCCTTTGTATTTTATAGATAATTGCTTCGTCCTGTTAACCTTTACAGAATCACTTGTAAATGTGCTGCATTTGAACAAAAAGCTGCATGGATTTCTCCATACTAACTGCTGCTGTCGATGGATGGTGCTTTTGCCAACAAAAGTTGTTATTGTATATCACGTTGTATTTGTTTACTAACAGGAGTTGGACATAATGTTTGTAAGTCCAAGAACTTGGAAGTTTTTGGTGAGCAAAATGTACAGTTTGGTCATATCTAGGGGAAAAAAGCTGTGTGCAATCCACTCATTAGTCAGAGTGGTCTAATTACATCGCTTGGCACTTGCCATTCATTGTTTATTCATGAATATATTTGACATATATATGAATATATCTGAATGTTCAGTTCCAAATCTGGTTATTTCATGCAGGTCGAAGGGAAGAGTTTAGAGGTACTGTAGCTTGCTCACCCTTCTATGGGGGTGGGGTAATGAGTAGCTGCTGTGTAACATCACCACCCTCAAAAACATGACATGGGGAACACTGTACCAATAGTAGTGGATGAGTGGCAGAAGTATTCTTATCCACATGCGTTCAAGTTGTAAATGCCCACCACCTTTGGAGTTAATTGGTAGTTATGTAGTGTTTGGGACCCAGTCATACAGCTGTGATTCCTTGGATGGAAGAGCGAATGAGCAGCTGTAGGCTAGGGGCTTGCATTTTGGGGGGTGTGTGAAGAAAAGATACTGCATTACTTATCTGCCATGTAGGAAGACTACCTTCCACTGCCTTCTGACAGAGGGCAGATAAGTTGCTTAAATAAAGACTGGGGGCAGTTGTGTACATTGCGCAGGGACATAACTAGGCTGTTAATGGCAGTGGTGGTTCAGACTGGATAGCATGGTTCAGTTTTTGAAAACTGTGACATTTGTCTTTGGTAAGGGGAAGAAAGTATATTCATTTGCAGGGAAAAGTGTTGAGTGCTTAGAGCCCAGTTTGCCTGTTTGAGCGTAGAGGTGTTCATCAGCGGGATTGGTGCTGCACAGTAACTCATCATTACACAATTAGCAGATAGTACAGTGGATGTGAGAACTAACAGGAGTAGTGTGAGATCCGGGATTGGTGCTGCACAGTAACTCATCGTACACAGGAATTAGCAGACTGTGTCGAGCAGTGAAAGGCTAACAGAGAGGAGGTAGGGTAGATATACATCAGAGGGATTGGTGCTGCACAGTAACTCATCGTACACAGGAATTAGCAGACTGTGTCGAGCAGTGAAAGGCTAACAGAGAGGAGGTAGGGTAGATATACATCAGAGGGATTGGTGCTGCACAGTAACTCATCGTACACAGGAATTAGCAGACTGTGTCGAGCAGTGAAAGGCTAACAGAGAGGAGGTAGGGTAGATATAGGAGGAATTGTCCCTTTCCAGCTAAGAGAGTCCGTCTCAGGTATGATTATCAAAATTTACTCCCCATCCACCCACCATCAAACACACATTCCAGGAAAAAGGTTAGCTCTATTCAGGGAACACAGACCTTTGGGTTAGGAGAGAATATCGTATAAAGATGCAAGTTTAAGTTATAAGGGCCTTCCCAATTTTTGGATGTCTGTTTTCTCTCCAGACCAAGTCTCTTTTGCTGCCCCTGTTCTGTGCCATGTTTTTTTCATCTGCTGCCATAGAAAGAGTATGCCCCCTTCCCCAAAGCAACATGATTCTATTTAAGACTTTGCAGGAAGATAGGACTTGGAGACCTAGTTTAGACTGTTCAAAGCTTTACATATTTATCAAAGGTTCAAAATGTTAACTTTGCAAGCTCTGCACCCCTTGGAATTACCATAAGCTTGTTGACTACCATTGCTGTGAAGAACAGCTACCTTCACATCCCCGTTTGCATTGAATGTAGGAGATTCCTCATATTCCTGGCTGGAGCTTGTCATTCTCATTTTGCCTCAATTATCTTTAGTCTCTGCATTGCTCCTGGGTTATTCACCAAGTGCTTACTGTAGCTTTCGCCTATCTCAGGCTTAGGGTCATTCTCGTTTACCATTATCTGGACAGTTACACAATTTGAGTTGTTGCTCAGGGGGAAGTAGTGGTGTCCTGTAGGATACTTTGTCCTCCATCTCCAACCCATATGTCAATCCATTTGAAAAAGGTGTTGTGCATTATCCCTGCTGCCGAAATGTTCAGAAGGGGGCAGACCAAATTCTTTCCAGTCTAAGGATGTCCTTTGCACTCCTACGGATGCAAAATCCTGATAAACAGGTGCTTTAGAGTTTATTTGGGGAACCCTTAGTAGTAACCCTGGAGGCTTAGGGGAAACAATTCCCAGGGCAGGGACAAGCTCATTTAAAAAAAATATGTTGGCCATAATGCATCCACTAGATTATTACAGATGCCACCACTGTCATGTGGTGCATAAACAAGGGGTGTGCATTCCTGTTGGCTGTGTAGGTTATAGTAGTGATGCCACAGAGTACAGTCTTTCAAAAGTGCCTTTTCTTGTAGTACTTACTCCATGAAAGCATAATGCCTTGGTTACACCAGTTAACCAAATCTTTTCCAACCTACAACTCTTTTAAATTAGAGACGGGGCACAAGATATCCAAACAAACATTGTCTAAATGGATGGCAAGTTGTACTGTATTGTATTGTGTATTTTTTTTTTTTTTTTTTTTTTTTGCAACTGGTATGTAAAAACATTCCAAGGGTAGGTCAGATCTCATTCCAGTAGGGCAACAACCACAACACTTGTCTTCTTCAGGAATGTCTCAGCACAAGCGTATCAGTGAAGCTGCCTTATGGGCATCTAGTCACACTTTCTCCAGGTGTTAAAAGCTAGAGTCTTATTCAGGAGCTAAGCAGGATTTGCCACTGCTGATTTGCAGGACATACTGGCTCCCTATTCAAAACCTGCAGTCAGGGCTTGTAATGCTTTTGTACATCTCTCATCTGTGATGGATTGTAGTGCAGCAGCAGTCTCTTATGATGAATGTGATACAGCTGTGAGAGTAACTCACCACAACAGTAGATACTCAAGTATGGGAATCACTGCTGCAGTATGAGACCCCCTTTGACTTTCTGACACCCTGAATGTCTGAAGTTGGCAGCTCTACTTTCTGTTTCTTCCTGCTGTCTGTCTGCATTTCTTTCATAGTCTTGGTAAGGGGAGGTACTTGATGCATGCCTATCTTAGAACTTCCCTACAGGCCCAGAATGACAAATACACTGTTGGTGACATCTGTCTTTCCCTTTATTCAGACACGTGCACACACACAACGAACCAAAGATGATGCACAGGCTGCTTTTTATAGCCAGAGTCCTGCTGAAGACTAACCCCCCTCCCCTGCCCCCTCCCAAAAAAAACCTGAAACTTTACAAGGCTGGATGAAAGGCAACATCTGCATGTAGCTAATTCTCATCTGCACTGAATTGTACTGCAGCTGCGATCCTTGTATTTAAACATTTGCTGTTATGGTGAGCTGACCACACAATGGTGCTTTCCTTGATTGACAAGAATGATGCTTCCTACCATTTGGGGGGGGGTTGAAGTTCTGCATACAGTCAGAGTGCCCTTGTTAAAGGAGACCAGTGATGATGCTTGTAGTAGGGCAGTGTGATGTTGTGGGAAGAAGGTGGTTTTATTCCACTTTGTAATTGGTATGATGGTAATTGATTAGGACTCTAGTGAGAAGAGAAGTCACTAGAATTAAAAATGGAAAAAAAAGGACCGTTTCATTATTGGTAAAAGAATCATGTGTCCATGAGGCATTAAATTATTTGAAGTATAGCAGTGCTTTAAAGAGACAGATAAGCATAGTGGTGTTTTGTTAGTCATTAAGTTATTTTTAATAGTGTAAAGAATGTAAAGTTATTAAGCATTTTATCTTGTTTTGAAATTTTAGATTTTTTAAAAGATTGTTTCCATGGTCCATGTACATTAAAGCGTGCTATGTACTGTATTGTCACCTCCTTTACGTGTGGTGTATAATAAAGACAATAACAATGCAGTGCATTGTCACGAGTGGTTCTTTGTAACAAGGTCTGTTGCCATTTACACAACACAAGCTGTGAATTTGTCTTTTTCCATTTCAGTTTGCGTTTGATCCTGGTGACTCATCTGCCCTTCCTAATTGACATTTGGTTTATTTGCAGCATGTTTGTGTCAGTCGCCCTTCCACATTTATTTTAACATGTATTGTATATTATCCAGTTTTTATTTTCCAGACTTTTAATGTAAGAGTAAGTCTTTAAAGCATTTTTGGCTGTAGTACATCAATTTGTAGCATTAGAATATTTCAGTAATGTATTTTTTTCTGTGTATGCCCTTCTACGAGCTGTTATTTTAATCAGCTTCCTCCCGTTTCCCCCACTGTGCAGGATACAGCATCATCTGTAATCATTATAAAAGAGCCCAGAATTTTAATACTTCCTGTCTGATAACCGGAGGGCTGTCCATATTGGTTGGGGACTAGTGCTGCAGGCATCCTGGCCTGCCATGAAACCTCCATTTTTTATAATGCACTGCAGTACCCTGTCTTCCTAGATCATCTTTGCAATGCTTTGGTAAAGGTGGAGGAAAAACAGCCTCAGTGTGCTTTGGATCAGTGTAATTTTAAAAAAAATTAGTTTGAGAGTAAAATCTTTTATTTCTAACAGCTTTGAATTTTTCTTGTCATTTTTGACTTTTCTTAGATACTCCCCTTTCTGTTCCGAAAATGTCTAATGTACTTGTGACTAATGTATTCCTCATGCTGACAGGCACACCCAGTGCCTATATTACTCAGGTAAGGCCCACATTTCTAAGATGTTCCTTTGTGAAGAATGTAACTGGGCAACTCTTAAAGGAGAGAATTCCTCGTCAGCATCTTGCTGAAATTGTTTGCCCATCCTGAGTATGGCAACCCCCCTCTCCTTCTTTCTCCTCTCATATTAAACTTATGAGAAGCGCTTTTAATGTCCTATATCAGTGTTGCAATATTCTTCACCTTGGAGATCTCCTGCCAAGAATAGTGCAATGTCCAGCCAATATATAAAAGCCTTTAAATCTTGTATGTACCGTACATCAAGTGTGCGCTCCCTATTCAGGACATAGGGTGCAAAGGTGATGTACAAACGCAGTTACCCAGAACTTTGCTACCAGTCTGAATGCCATCATCGCTCATCAGTCTAAAACAGCACTGTTCAAGGCCAAGAATACAGCTTCTTTGGGACTTGACAATATCCCTGGCTGTGTGCTACTGTTCTACATAAACTACAGAGTGAACTGGCACCTCACCTATGTGCCCTGTTCAATCACAGCCTCGCCTCAGGTTTTGTCCCTACCAAATGGCGCACTGCTACAGTCATCCCTCTCCAGAAAGGAGGAACGACTACAGACTCTGGGAACTATCGCCCCACTAGTCTGATGAGTCTGGTATGCAGAGCTATGGAACGCATAATTATTGACCTAATAAACAAGGATTTAGGGAGTCTTCTAACTCTGGATCCCACACAGTTTGGTTTTGTGGTAGATCATGCCTGCTCAACCTGGTCGACTTCGAGTCGGTCACCAGAGCTGAGGATGAAGGCAAGGTTGTTCATACAACCTACCTTGATCTGGCCAAGGCCTTTGATACCATTCCCCAGTCAGGAATCATAGAAAAACTGACTAAGCTGAGGTTGGGAGGGTAGCTTAATGGCTAAGGTGTTTGCCTTACTAACACAAGGTGCAGGGTTTGAGTCTCACAAGGGATAATTGGCTAGGCTTAAAATGGCTCGCAAGGGCAGTTAGCTTAGTACTAAAAACTATGAAATAAACTATCAACTCCCTGTATCACTAGGTGGGTTGCAAACTGGCTCACAGATAGAAACCACAGTGTGAAAGTAGCTGACTCCAAGTCAGACTGTTGACCAGTCACGAGTGGAGTCCTACAGAGTTCGGTCCTGGGTCCTCTCCTGTTTGGTATCTACTTCTCTGAAGTCCAGGCCAACATGAAGGGACTGGCTGACAAAGTTTGCAGACAATTGCAAGTTGGGTGCCATAATTAATTCCCCATGTGATGCTGACATCCTACAAAAAGGCCTCCCTGAGTCCAACAACTGGTGTCAGAACCATGGCCTTAAGCTCAATGCCAAAAACTGTCGTCATCCCCTTTGGGAAAAACCCGGTTCCCATGAATTACCACAGCGATGGTAGTCCTCTGAACACAGAAGGCATTGTAAGAGATCTGGGAACACAGGTTGACAGCAACCTCTCTTTTGACCACCACATTGCCACTGTGGTCAGAAAGTCCTTCTATGTGGCACATCTCATTACTAAGGGTTTTGCATCCAGGAAGATTGAGGTCATTGTCTCCCTCTACTCTTCCCTCATTAGGCCAATCATAGAGTACAATGCCCCATTTGGCATGTACCTCACTAGACACTTGTAACAACTGGAGAGGCCGCAAAAGTACCTCACAAAGAGGATCCTAGGCCTTAAACACTTGTCCTATATGGACAGACTCAAAAAAACTCCAACTATTCTCTCTCTCATATCCCCTACTTAGAGGCGATCTCTGCTTGACTTACAAAGCCATGTCTAACCCAGCTCTGTTAGAAATGCTACATGTAAAGAATCCCAATCCCTCCACACTACATGCTCCATAGCCCTCAACCTCATTACCACAATCAACAGAACAAGCTGGAGGGGCAGGTTCATAACGCAGAGACTGCCCATGGTATAGAATAGACTTCCCATACATGTCAAATGGAGCGCCTCACTGGCCCTCTTCAAGAGAGATCTTGATGAGTGAATGGGAAATAGAAAATTCACCCCGTGGATCATTCCAGTGACTCTACTTGACAGAGGCACTGGGAACTAAGATTGGGTGGCACGATGCCAGGGTAATCCTTTGGGCTAAGTTTGTGAAGGCTCCAGGGCCATTAGCCTAGTACACACCTATGCCTAGCCATCAGATAAGTGCCCAGTTGGGGTCTTTTTTCTTTTGGACTTGTTCTCTTTTGGTTACCTAGAGTTCATGTCATCCAAGAAGCTGGTTGACTTCCCTGGCCGTCTGTCTCAAGAACCAGAGGTTTAAACTGTTAGCCCAGGGTAGCATGACGGAATCTTCTAACCCCAAGGTACCGTCAAGTAAGAAGAAGCCCAAGAAATCTCAGCAGAATTCTTGGCTGTCCAGCCTCCACCAGACATTTTCTTTGGAAGTGAACAGTAGCTCTGTAGGCTGTTTGGTGTCTACATCTGATTCCGCTGTCGCAACCCCATAGGAAGCTAGCATGGATTCTTCCTTTCACACGCCCTCTGAGGCTTTGCAGGCAGCTGCACCAGATGTTGAGGAAAAGGGATTGATTAGCTTGGAGGGCCCTAGAGGGATTCTGCAGGTTCTGGTCAAGGAAGAGGTTCCGGGTACTCATATTGAATCTCGTCAAGGGTCGGAACCTCTGGTGTTTGTTAGGGCTGACATCCCTACTAAGAAAAAGCAGAAGACTAAGAATACTTCTGTACCCTAAGGATCCTCAAAGGGTGTGGCTCTGACTAGGGAACCTGATTCCTCAGATGAGGATTCAGAGTCTGATGATGGGTCCTTGTCTTACTCTTCCCAGATGCCTTTGCCTTTGGCTAGTGGTTCTGATGAAGAAAAGTCCTTTAGTCCTGAGTCTCCTTTTGAGGAATTTCTTTTGGAGACACTATTGCTATAATGATGGAATACTTTAAGTGAGATTCTTCCCAAGTGTCTGATATCCAGAAATGGTATTATGAGCTGCTTCAGATGGACACTCCTAAACCTTCTGCAGTATCTCCTGTGTTGGCTGTTTTTTTAAGACATGTTTATATCTGCTTCTAAGTCTTCTGATTCTCAGTCTCCTGTTCCAAAGAAACCTGACAGGATGTCCTTCAAGGATGCATCTGCAGTCCTAACATATGGGTTGTCCTGCCTCAGGCAGCCCTTTGGTCGGCCGGATTCCAAAGTCTGGGTCTGGCCTCGGCTGATGTCTCACTTCACCCGACGTCATAGCTGCTGTTTATTGGGTATAAAGGCATCAGCCGATGCCATTTTCCTCAGTCTTTCTTGCCGCGTGGTGCCCGAAGCAGAAGCTGTTCGCAAGTGCCGGTCAGTCAGATCCAGAGATTACTACTATCGAAGACTTCTAAAAAGCTAAGTACCCCGTTGGGGACTCTTTCTTGCCTCAGCTGATGTCAGAAAAAGTAAATAATTGTTTAACTTGTGGGAAACAAATACCTAATAAGGATTTCCACTCTTACTGCCTTCCTTGCTTAGGCCCAGACCACGACGTATCAGCTTGTCTAGCCTGTGCTTCCTTCAACCGACGGACACTTAGACGTTGGTCGGAGTTTGCAGAGGAGTTTTTTGGTCCCGCTTTTGCTTACAAAATGCCGTCGGAAACTCCGACTTCACAATTAGCTAAAAAGCGTAAGGAAAAGGACCGACACTCGCGGTCCGCGGTTTCGGCCGAAACCACAGTTAAGCCAACCGCGAGTGTCTCGGTTTCAGCCGAAACCGAGTCCTCGGTTCTTCCTTCGGCCGAAAGCTTGCCTCCGATAGCCGAGGCCTCACACAGCATGGCTGAATCCGCTGCTGAACTTACCCCTGCTGTAGCAGGCTCCCAGGATTTATCAGATACTATTCCTTTAGACATATCTACTCCTGCATGTGGAGCTGCTAGGCCCCCTGCATCTATGTCTATCAAGGCTTTCTTTAGGGCTAAAGCAGCTAACTCTTCTAAGGCCTTGCCTGCTAAAACCCCCTCACACAGGCCTACCTCCAGTTCCCAAATGCTCAGCTTGGCTGAGGATCTCATTTCTTTGATCAGGGGATCCCAACCTCACCCAGACAGGGCCTCTCAACCCCCTCCAGAGAAGAGGCCTAGAGCAGAGCCCCCGGATCCTGTTTCTACAGACTATTCCTCGGATGATTCAGACAACTCAGGTCCTCCAGAAGGCCCATATTCTCCTTATGAGGATTCTGATGCAGAAGACTCCATTCCTTCTGCCTCTCCTCCAGAGGAATTTTCTTTTGGGGAAACCTTACATGCTATGAGAGAGCATTTTCAATGGCAGGACCAGGATTTTTCAGATTCAAGGAAAAGGCTAAGGACCTTTTTACATTTACCACAGCATAGGCCTTTAGCCATTCCTCCAGTACTCACAGTTGTTGATGATGCTTATAATGATGCCTGTACTGCCCCTGACTCTATTCCCCCGGCCCCTGCCAAACCCGACAGATATTACAGGGTCCCGGACACACACTTTCAGTTGTATAAGGCTCCTATTGCAGATCCTGAAACCATTTCACAGGGCCCCAAAGCTGTAGCAGCTGCCTCTGCCAAAAAACCCCTCCCCTCTGAAAGAGAATCTAGAGCATTAGAGAGATGGGGTAAAAAAGTTTATACTTCTGCTACTCTTTCGGCTAGGGCCTTAAACTGTCAATTCCACATGATTCAGTATCAGGAATTTTTGTTAGACCAGCTAAATAAAAAACTATCCTCTCCTGAACCTATAGACCGTACGTCCCTTCAGGATTTGGTACATAACACTCAGCAGGTCAGTAATCATTCCTTAAAATGCGGCTATGATGCACTGGAGGCTTCCTTTAGATCAGCTATGACTGGAACAGTGATTAGAAGGCATGCCTGGTTAAAAGAGCAATCCTTACCAGACCATGTAAAGTCAAAGCTTCTAGATGCTCCCATGGAGAAACAAAGTTTGTTTGGTTCCCCTGCACAGCAAGTGCTAAAGAAGGTGGAAGAAAAAGCAAAATCTGTCCAAACAGTCAAGGATTTCTTACAGGTCCAGCCTCTGAGGTTTAGTAGAAACTGGCCTTCGAAGAATTGGTCCTTTCCAGATACCTCCAGAGCACAGAGAGGCAGAAATAGGCGCCCTAGAGGCAGAGGTCAATCCAGAGGTGCCTACAGGGGACGTCAGTGGCAGCCTAACAACCAGAGAAGTACTGCCACAGATCCAGCTACGACCACTCCCACAGGACAGACACAATGACTTGACTCTGATACCGCCTACCAGGGAACAACTGCAAGCACCCTTAGGCGGAAAGCTTGCCTTATTTTCCATAAACTGGCATTACATTACAGGAGACAAATGGATTTTACAGACAATAGACAAAGGCTACAGGTTTCACTTCCATACTCTACCAAAAAAGAGAGGAATGCCAAACCTACCACCAAACCAAAAAACAAATGCTCTAGCACAAATCAACCATCTACTAAGGATGAGAGCTATAGAAAAGGTACCGCCTATGGAACAAGGGCAAGGATTTTACTCCAGACTTTTCCTGGTTCCAAGAAAAGAAAACCAATGGAGACCTATTCTCGACCTGTCCGCTCTAAACACTTATCTCATTGTTCCAAAATTCAAAATGCTGACCCTACAGCAACTTCTTCCCATGCTGGGCAAGGAGTCTTGGCTGGTGACTCTAGATCTCAAGGAGGCATACCTGCACGTCCCTATACGACCAGATTGCAGAAGATACCTCAGATTTCTTGCAGGATCAGAGCATTATCAATTCTCAGCATTGCCCTTTGGCTTATCTACTGCGCCCAGAGTATTCACGAAATGCCTGGCATCAGTAATTGCTCATTGCAGGCTTCAGGGAATTCAAATTTATCCATACCTGGACGACTGCCTGATACAAGCGGACAACAAGACCAAATTAACAAAAGATTTGGAAAAGGTAATACAACTACTGCAAGCCTTGGGATACACAGTCAACATGAAAAAGTCAAGGCTGGTACCATCCCAAAGGATAACATTCTTGGGTGCAGAACTGGACACAACAAAGCAAATGGCATTTCTCACAGCAGAAAAGCAAAAGCAACTACCACTCTATTTCATGGCATTAACAACGCAGAACCAGCTTACAGCAAGGAAAGTCCTGCAAGCCCTCGGATACATGGCATCCTGCATAATATTGATTCCACATGCCAGGCTACATATGAGGAAGTTGCAATGGTACCTAAGGAATTTATGGTCTCAACACAAGCACAGTCTAGAAGCCCAAATTCCAATAATTCCATGCCTAAAACAAGAATTCCGGTGGCGGGCTCAGGCCTGTCAGCTGAACAGAGGTCTGCCCTTCCACAAACCTCACCCAAGCCAGACTATCACCACGGACGCCTCAGACCTAGGCTGGGGGGCACACATGGTGGACAAGTGTATACAAGGCCTATGGACACAAGACCAGCTGAACCTACATATAAATCAAAAAGAGATGCTGGCAGTAAAACAGGCACTTCAGACATTCAGACCTTTTCTTCAACAAGGTCATTTGCTGATAAGGACGGACAACACCACAGTCATGTGGTATATCAACAAGCAGGGAGGCACACACACTCATATCCTCTATGCCGGATGGCAATGGACCTGTGGAATGTGGCCCTGAATCACAACATTCAACTCCAGGCCAAATTTGTGCCAGGAAAAGAAAATGCACTAGCAGACAACTTAAGCAGAACTACCACGGATGCCCACGAATGGATGCTGCATCCAGACATCTTCAAAACCATTACAAAGAAATGGGGACTACCAGAAATAGACCTGTTCGCATCCCCACACAACCACCAATTGAGGAAATTCTGCACAAGGACATATCACCCACTTGCTTGGAAGGTGGACTCCCTATCCTTCAGTTGGGAAAACCTGACAGCATATGCATTCCCACCTCTTCCTTTGATGCACAAAGTGCTACTGAAGATCAAAGAAGATCACCCAAGGATCATCCTGATAGCTCCAGACTGGCCGAGGCAGCATTGGTACCCGCTACTGAGGAGTATGTCTCGGACACACGCATGGCCTCTACCTCTGGTTCCTTTACTGCTAACACAGAACAACTACAAGATCCTACATCCAAACTTGAAAACACTGCAGCTAGCTGCTTGGAATATTACATAAAGCAAAATAACCCAGACTTATCTCAGAGGGTTAAAGACATTATCCTGGAGGCTCTCAGACCCTCCACAAGGAAGACTTATTCAGCCAAATGGAAAAGATACCTCATTTGGAGTGCAGCAAAAGGAGAAAATGTATCATTAGCAAACATCCTGGAATACTTAGCAGAACTTTTCCACAATGGCCTGTCTTACTCCTCCATTAAGATTCATGCATCAGCAATTTCAGCAGAATACAACATGGATCCTCCAGTCTTCTCTCATCCTCTACTCAGGCACTTTCTCAGAGGAATTAAAAATGTAAAGCCTCCAAGGAAGCCACCTTTGCCTACATGGGACCTTAACTTTGTGCTGGAAAAGTTAACACTCCCCCCTTTCGAACCAGCAGCAACAGCAGAATTACAGTTCTTATCTTGGAAAACTGCTTTCCTGCTTGCAATCACTTCAGCAAGAAGGGTTTCTGAATTACAGGCATTAATGGCAGTACAGCCCTTCCTTAACGTCCATCAGGATAGAGTGTCCTTGAGAACTAATCCTACTTTTATGCCAAAAGTGGTCTCCAGGGTATCCTTGAACCAAGCAATCCACCTGCCAACATTCTTCCCCAACCCACAGAACAGGGGGGAAAGACTACTACATACTTCGGATGTGCATAGGCAATTGCGCTATTATCTGGACAGAACCAAGACCAACAGAAAGACTGACCAGCTTCTGGTAGCGTATGCAACAGGAATGGAAGGAAAAGCAATTTCAAAACAGACAATCTCAAAATGGATAGGAAATTGCATTAGATTTTGTTACTCATTTCATGGAAAGACAACTCCAGAAAACATCAGACCTCACTCCACAAGAGCTACAGCCACAACTACAGCTTTCCTACGAGGAGTGGCTACCAAAGACATTTTAGAAGCTGCTACTTGGAGCTCCATGCATACATTTGCCAAGCATTATAATCTACCTTTATACTCCAGATCCCGAGCAGGTTTTGCAACTGCTGTTTTGCAAGGGATCTTAGCTACACCATAATCATCTTAGTGCCTCCAATCCCAGTTTGGCTATGGTATTCTACCCATATGTTAGGACTGCAGATGCATCCTTGAAGGACATAGTACAGTTTTGTACCTACCATAAATGTAGATGTCCGAGAGGTATGCATCTGCAGTCAGGATTACCCACCCTCCTTCCCCTCTGTGGTAATCCTAGGGTATTTGCCCATCTTGTAGCTAGCTGGGGGAATCTATTATGGTGTATTTGTTTGTATATATGTATATACATGCTTATATTGTTTGCTCTCTACTGTTTGGAACCATTTGCATTTATCCAAATTTAGCCTTCCTAGAGGGCTCCTGGCATCTGGGGCAAGAAACACTGAGGAAAATGGCATCGGCTGATACCTTTATACCCAATAAACAGCAGCTATGACGTCGGGTGAAGTGCGACATCAGCCGAGGCCAGACCCAAACTTTGGAATCTGGCCGACCAAAGGGCTGCCTGAGGCAGGACAACCCATATGTTAGGACTGCAGATGCATACCTCTCGGACATCTACATTTATGGTAGGTACAAAACTGTACTTTCCTGACGATTGTCAATTCTTATTTAAATATCCTCCTGCTGATCCTGCTGTGGTGACAGTCTCTTCTGACCATCCTTTTAAACTTTTGCCCTCTTCCAAGCTTCTGCCTTCAGATGAAGATAGTAGGGCAGTGGGAGTTACCAGACCCACACGACCAGATATCCTCAGGCCTTGATTGCCCAGGATTGTCAGGTTATTTCCGACCTCTGATTCTGAAGCAAAATGTTCTGCTGTATTTATTTTGTGTTCTACCTTTCAGGTGGCTCATCGCTCTGTCAAGTGTATCCATGATGCTGCTGATGCATCTTCCAGAGCATCTGCCTTTGGGTCTGTCTTGAGATGGTGTTCTTGGTTTTACCTGCAGTCATTACCTGAAGACATTAACATTAAGACCAAGTTGTTGGTTGCTTTTTTTGGATAATAAAAATCCCTTTGGGACTGCTGCTGACATGTTTTAATTTTTTTCAGGAAAAACATAAAGCTTTGCAGGATCTTAAACATGTTTTTGTGTCCCTTATTCCTAAGTTATAGAGGAACTATCCTACTAGGTCTTTTGTTTGCAGCCAGCTTCGTTAGGTCACCAAAGGCAGATAAGCTCCTCCTGCCAAGTCTTCTCAGGCTCCTGTGGCTCAGAAGCCTCCTTTGACAAGCCTGATGTTCTTCATGTTTCACTGTTGCAGTCATCACATTTGGGTTATGTGCTTGCAGTAGCCCACAGTCGGCCTGATTAACAAAGTCTTGGGTCCTGCGTCAGTTGCTGTCCCTTCTACCGTGACGTCAGGTCGTCGGGGGTATAAAACATGCAGCGAACGTCATTACCTCAGTCTTTCTTGCCATGCGGTGCCCGAAGCAGAAGCAGTTTGCAAGTGCCGGTCGGCCGACTCCTGAAATTTTCATTTTTGAGTTTCAGAACCGAAGTCTTCAACTAAAGCTAAGTACCCTGTTGGGGAAACTTTTTTTTGTTGCTCCTCACCGATGTCATTAAAAGTTAATTGCATTACTTGTGGAAAGCAAATACCTCACAAAGATTTTCACTCGTACTGTATTCCTTGCCTAAGCCCTGACCACAACATACCTTGCTGTCAGTTTTTTGCCTTATTTAACCAGCTCACTATCCATCGTCTGTATATTTTCGCTTCTAAATATTTCGGTTCTCAGTTCAATTATCCAGAAATGTCGTCGGTAAGCCATCCGACTGCCTGAATTCTGAAAAAAACACAAAGATAAAGACAGAGACAGGCCGCCTAGGTCCAAAGCTGACGATGAAGCTTCTCCTAAGCCAAGTCGCCAGTTCGCCGGTACTCAGTGAGGCACTTTCGCAGCCCCTGATACCCACTACTTCTGATTCGCAGGCCTCTACTGAGACCCATTCGTTGTCCTGTATGCCGCAGGATGTTTCAACTGTGGAACCTGCGGATGTCTCTACCTTGGATGGGTCCGGAGCCACTGTGCAGGCACCGGCTTCTGAGGGTGTATTCAGGCCTACGGACTTGCATATTAAACCGACACCACCTTCTTCTTTAAGGTCTAAACCTCGAACCTTGCCTAGAAAACTGACGCCCAGGCCGCATTTCCAGGCCTCTATGCCTAAAAAAACAAATAAGAATGGCTGAAGACTTTATAACTTTAATCAGGGGAAGCCAACCTTCCTCTTCTAAGAGACCTAGGACTGAATTTGTTTATGAATCTTATGACCAGATTCTGATTTTTCTGATTCTGATAATCTGGATTTACCCTTATCTACTTATGAGGATTCTGATGCAGAGGACTCTATTTCCTCTGCTTCTCCTCCAGAGGATTTCTCTTTTTGTGAAAACATGCGCACTCTAAGGGAGCATTTCCACTGGGAAAGCCAGAATTTCTCTGATTCAAAAAAAGAGGCTTGGGGACTTCTTACTCCTGCCTCAACATAGGCCTTTAGCTATACCTCCTGTACTAGACATTGTTGATGCCTTTTTGGAATCTAGTTTGGCACCTGATTCTTTGCCTTCTGCTCCCAGAAAAACTGACAGATATTACAAGGTTCCTGATTCTCACAAGTTCCTTTTTAAAAATCCTATTGCGGATCCAGAGACCATTTCACAAGGACCCAAGGGCATTAAGGCTTCTACTGCCAAAAATCCTACCCCTTCTGATAGAGATTCCAGGGTGCTGGATAGATGAGGTAAGAAGGCTTACACTTCTGCAACGTTGGCCATTAGGGCCTTAAACTGTCATATTTGTTAAAGTATCAGCAACATATTATTGGATTGCTTAAACAGAAAATGATGTTGACTCCTGACTGTGCTGAAAATAAGGATTTACAGGATTTGATGCATTCTGCTGAACAGGTTGGAAAACATACTTTGCAATGTGGGTTTGATTCTTTAGAGGCCTCTTGCAGGGCTGCTGTCACTGGGTCTGTACTCAGAAGGCATGCTTGGCTTAAGGAGCAATCTTTGCTTGATCATGTTAAAGCTAAACTATTGGAAGCTCCCTTAAATCAGGACTGCCTGTTTGGCAATAAAGCTGAGGAAGTTCTTAAAAAGATGGAAGACAAAGCTAAATCTATGCAAACTGTTAAATATTTCTTACAAGTTCAGCTTCCAAGATTTAGTAGGCATTGGCCCTCTAAGAATTGGTCCTTTCCTGCTACATCCAGGTCTTCTCAATCCAAACCCAAATCCAGCAGAAACCCCAGGTTTCAGTCCCAGGGTACGCACAAGACTAAGCAGTGGGGGGCTCCCGCTTCCAAATCTGGGAGTAGTAAGACTCCCCCCTATGGAAAACTGTCTCAATGACTTGATTTTAAAACTTCCAAGCACTTCTCAACTTTCTGCTCCTTTAGGGGGAAAAATTGTTCTGCAGGCCAAAGACTGAGAACTCGTTACCCAGGATAAATGGGTTTTAAATATAGTGTCCCAAGGATACAGATGTCACTTTCACACATTGCCAACGCCCAACGGTTGGCCAGATCTACCCCCAAATCAGTGGGCAGAGGCTCAAAAGCAAATATTCTCTCTTAACCATAGAGGCTATTCAAACTGTACCAGAAGAGGAAAAAGGACAAGGTTTCTACTCCAGACTTTTCATGGTACCCAGAAAATACAATTCATGGCTTCCAATCCTGGACCTGTCTACTCTGAACACCTTTTTGGTGATTCCAAAGTTCAAGATGCGGACTCTTCACCAGTTGCTTCTCATGCTTGGAACATATGCCTGGATGGCAACACTCTGTTTAAAGGAAGCATACCTGCACATCCCAATCAGGGAATCTTGCAGAAGATACCTACGCTTCAAAGCAGGCTACAATCACTACCAGTTGTTTGCACTACCCTTTGGCTTATCTACTGCGCCCAGGGTATTCACAAAGTGCCTAGCTCCAGGCATTTTTTTCTGCAGGCAAAGAAATATTCAAATATACCCATACCTGGATGATTGTCTAATTCAGGCAGAGAGCCAGGATATACTCTTGAATCATCTAGCTTTTGTACAAAGAGTGCTAACTTGTCTGGGGTACACTATAAACGAAAATAAATCACACCTGGTACCCTGTCAACAAATTATACTCCTGGGAGCAAGCTTGAATACAACTTCCCAGATGGCTTTCCTCACACCAGAGAAACAAATTCATCTGACAACCTATTTCAAACTAGTGGCCAGGAAAACCCTGTTATCTGCAAGGCAAATATTGCAAGCCTTGGGGTTCATGGCCTCCTGCATTCTTCTAATTCCATATGCAAAACTGCATATGAGGAAACTTCAGTGGTACTTGAAAAGTCTATGGAGTCAACATTGTCACAGCCTGGAAACAAGATTCCTATCATACCTTGCCTACGCCTGGAATTCCTATGGTGGGCAGAGGCCTACCACCAAAACAAGGGACTGCCTTTCACACTACCCCCTGCTGCCCAAACCCTAACTATAAATGCATCAGACTATGCATGGGGGGCTCACCTGGCAGGGAAGTGCATTCAAGGCAAATGGAACCCAAATCAAATGCACCTACATATCAATCAAAAAGAAATGTTAGCTGTGCAGAATGCTCTGACAGCCTTCAAGGACTACATTCATCCAGGACAACTAATGGTAAAGACAGACAACACCACAGTTAGTGGTACATAAACAAACGGAGGGGTACACATTCCTATCCCCTCTGCAGACTAGCCATGGCATAGTGGAACACAGCCTTGAGCTACCAAGTGCACCTACAAGCTCAATTCCTACCAGGAAAATTGAATACACTGGCAGATGGACTAAGCAGAAATCGCATGGACCCACACAAGTGGAAACTGGAACCATGGATTTTCAATATGTTGACAAGCAAATGGGGGAGCCCAGACATAGATCTATTTGCCTCCCCCACAACTACCAGTTGGGCAAGTTTTGCACAATGACTCCTCAAAAAAAAGCCTGGAAAGTGGATTCTCTGTCATTCAGCTGGAAAAACCTATCAGTTTACACCTTTCCCCTCTGCTCTCCAAAGTTCTGCTAAAAGTCAAATGGGACAAACCAAGAATGATTTTAATTGCTCCAGACTGACCACGCCAACACTGGTACCCACTCCTGCGCAGTGTCACAAATTTCTCCATGGCACCTGCCTCGGACACCTTCCTTACTGTCTCAGCAGGAGAACCAAATTCTGCACCCTCAGCTCCCAACATTGAACCTTGCAGCTTGGCTAATCACTTAAATTCACCCTTAGCATCCCTCAGCAAATCTGTGATGGAGGTCATCTTGGAGGTGACAAGACCTAGTGCTAGAAAATCTTATGCTGACAAATGGAAAAGATTCTGTGCTTGGAATCAATCTCAAGGGATGAGCACAGCAGCGCCCAATTTACCTCAGATTTTACAATACTTAACTGAGATGCTTCAGAAGAGCCTGTCTTTTTCCTCCATTAAAATCCATGTCTCCGCCATTTCAGGTCATTATAGCACAGAACCTCTCCTCTTCTCTCATCCTCTGCTCAAGCAGTACCTCAGAGGGGCCAAAAATTTGAGACCACCCAGGAGAGCTCCAACCCTTGCCTGGGAACTTAACTTTGTATTGGAGAAACTCACTCTACCTCCTTTTGAGCCAGCTGCTACTGCAGACTTAAAATTTATTTCTTGGAAAACAGCCTTCCTTCTAGCAATCACTTCAGCTAGAAGGATATCTGAGTTATAGGCCCTTATGGCAGTGGAGCCTTTCATCATCTTTCATGCGGACAGGGCGTCACTCAGGAACAGTCCATCCTTCATGCCCAAGGTGGTATCCAGTGTGGCTCTTAATCAGTCCATTCATTTGCCAACTTTCTTTCCCAATCCACAGAACAAAGCGGAATGGATTCTGCATTAATGGGATGTGCACAGACCGCTTATATTCTACTTGGACAGGACTAAACCTCGAAGCAAATCTGAACAACTGCTGGTAGAATTTGCTGCAGGGGCAGAGGGAAAAGCTGTTTCAGAGCAAACCATTTCTAAATGGATAAGCCACTGCATTCATTTCTGCTATAAGCACCATGGAAAAACTATCCCCCAGCCTTCTGCAGCCTTTCTCAGAGGTGTTCCTACCAGGGATAGTCTAGAAGCTGCTACCTGGAGTTCATTTCATACTTTCACCAAGCATTATCATTTACCAATTTTCTCTAAATCCAGAGCTTGCTTTGCCAATGGTGTCTTGCAGGGTCTTATAGCTGGTCCAAATGCTGTATAAATCCATCCTCCCAACCTTAGCTTTGGGAATCTACCCAAATGTAATCACTGCAACAGTGAAACACAAAGAACATAGTACAGCTGTGTACACTTACCATAAATGTAGATGTTCGAGTGTATTCACTGTTACAGTCCTGGTTACCCTCCCTCCAGCCCCCTGTTTTTCTCTTACTATACTTCTACTTTCTTTTACTATGCTTAAAAGCCTTTTTGGTGTATTTGCTTTTGGTTGGAGGTATATTTTTGTGTTTTTAATTTTATTTGGCTCCCCATTAGGGGGGCACCTGACATCTGGGGCAAGAAAAACCAAGGTAATGGCGTCGGGTGCATGTTTTATAACCCTGATGACCTGACGTCGTGGAAGAAGGGACAGCAACTGATGCAGGACCCAAGACTTTGTTAATCAGGCTGAGTGAGGGCAACCTGCCAGCAGATTACCCAAATATAATGCCTGCAACAGTGAATACACTCGAACATCTACATTTATGTTAAGTGTACACAACTGTACTTTTCAGGGTGGGCTGCATGCACTATCCGTTCTCTGCACTTCCCTTTGGCTTATCTACTGTGTCCAGGGTATTCACAAAGTGCCTATCGCCAGCCATTGAATTTTACAGGCAGAGAAATTTTCAGATTTACCCATACTTGGATGATTGCCTGATTCAGGCAGAAAGTCAGGACTTGCTATTACACCACCTGGCATTTATAAAGAGACTTCTAACCTCAATGGGGTACACCATCAACGAGAAGAAATCACACCTATTACCCTGCTAACAGATTGTATTCCTGGGAGCAAGCTTGAACACAACTTCCCAGATGTCATTCCTCACTCCGGAGAAACACGTTTATTTGACAACCTACTGGCCACAAAAACCCAGCTATCTGCAAGGAAAATCCTGCAAGCCCTGTGGTTCATGGCCTCTTGCATTCTGTTAATTCCATATGCAAGACTGCATATGAGGAAACTTCAATGGTATCTAAAAAGTCTATGGTGTCCGCATTCTCAGGACCTGGAAACAATGATTCCTATCATTCCTTGTCTAAGGGCAGAGTTCCTTTGGTGGACAGAGGCCTGCTACCACAACAAGGGACACCCTTTCACTCTACTCCCTGCTGCCCAAACCCTAACAACAGATGCATCAGGCTATGCATGGGGGGCTCACATGGCAGGGCAGTGCATTCATGGCAAATGGAACCCAAAACAGATGCACCTGCATATCAGTCAAAAAGAAATGTTAGCTGTACATAATGCTCTGACAGCCTTCAAAGACCTTATTCTTCTAGGACAACTATTGGTAAAGGCAGACCGCACCACAGGTATGTGGTACATAAACAAGCAGGGGGTAACTCATTCCTACCCCCTCTGCAGACTAGTCATGGCTCTGTGGAACACAGCCTTGAACTACCACGTGACCCTGCAAGCTCAATTCCTGCCAGGCAAACTAAATTCACTGGCAGACGACTTAAGCAGAAATCTCATGGACCCACATGAATGGAAACTGGAACCCAAAATATTCACGCTCTTGAGGAATAAATGGAGGACTCCAGAGGTAGACCTGTTTGCCTCCCCTCAGAACTACCAATTGAACAAATTCTGCACCAGAACTCCCCACAGTCAAGCTTGGAAAGTGGATGCCCTGTCCTTTACCTGGGAAAGCCTCTCAATTTATGCCTTTCCCCCTCTGCGCCTCCTCTCGAAGCTTCTACTAAAGATCAAACAGGACAAGCCAAGGACAATCCTGATTGCCCCAGACTGGCTACGCCAGCACTGGTGCCCTCTTTTGTGCAGTCTGACAGTGCTGCAACCATGGCACCTGCCTCAGACCCCCTCCCAGCTGTCCCAGATTCTGCACCCTCAGCTTCAAACCCTGAGCCTTGCAGCCTGGCTAATTCCCTGAGCTCACCTCTAACAACCCTCAGTAAGCAGGTGCTGGATGTCATTCTTGAAGCAAGGAGGCATAGTACTAGAAAATCCTATTCAGAAAAGTGGAAAAGATACTGTTCCTGAAGCCAGGCTCAGGGGATGGGCACAACAGTGCCCAGCTTACCTCATATTCTAGATTATTTAACAGAAATGCTCCACAAGGGCCTATCTTTCTCTTCAATTAAGATTAATGACTGTGCCATTTCAGCTCATAATACTGAACCCACCCCTCTTCTCTCAATCAGTTCCTTAGAGGGACCAAAAATGTAAGACCCCCCCCCCCCCAAGCAGAGCTACCACTCCAGCCTTGGGACCTTAACTTTGTATTGGAAAAACTCACTTTTCCCCCCTTTGAACCAGCTGCTACAGCAGAGTTGGAATTCCTTTCTTGGAAAACAGCCTTACTTCTAGCCATCACTTCTGTAAGAAGAGTGTCTGAACTGCAGGCCCTCGTGGCAGTGGAACCCTTCATTGTCTTCCATGTGGATAGGGTTTCCCTCAGGACTAATCCATCCTTTATGCCCAAGGTGGTGTCTAATGTGGCTCTAAACCAGTCCATTCATTTGCCTACTTTTTCCCTAATCCTCAAAATAAGGGGGAAAGGATATGGCATTCTCTGGACGTGCACAGCCAGCTTAGATTCTATTTGGACAGAACTAAACCTCTCAGAAAATCTCACCAGCTGCTAGTTAGCTTTGCTGCAGGGGCAGAGGGGAAGGCCATTTCAAAGCAAACCATTCCAAATGGATAGCCCATTGCATCCATTTCTGCTACAAGCACAATGGAAAACCTACCCCACAGGGGATAAGATCACATTTCACCAAGGCTGCATCTACCTCTATGGCAGTTCTCAGAAGAGTTCCAATCAGGGACATCCTGGAAGCTGCTACCTCGAGCTCTACATACTTTCACCAAGCATTACCACCTGCCTATCTTTTCTAAATCCAGAGCTGGATTTGCCACAGCAGTCTTACAAGGCCTGATTGCTAGCCCTAAGGCTCTTTAACTGCCTCCACCCTTCCTTAGCTTTGGGAATCAACTCAAATGTGATGACTGCAACAGTACAGTTGTGTACACTTACCATAAATGTAGATGTTTGAGTGTATTCACCGTTGCAGTCCTAGTTACCCTCCCTCCAGCCCCCTGACTTCTCTTGGCTCTACCTTTCTTTCTTGTTTGGTATATATCATGTGTATTTGCTTTTTGCTGGGGGTGTTCCATACCAAATAATTGCTTCCTATTGTGGGGGCACCTGACATCTGGGGCAAAAAAAACTGATGTAATGGTGTCAGCTATATGTTTTATACCGCTGACGACCTGACATCATGGAAGAAGCGACATTATCCGACGCAGAAATCTGAAGACTCTGGTATTCAGGCTGGCAGAGGGCTACCTGCAGGCAGATAACCCAAATGGTGCTGACTGCAACAGTGAATACACTCTAATATCTACATTTATGGTAAGTGTACACAACTGTACTTTCCCACCCTCTGATCTCTCAACAGTGGTGAATATACTCACCTTATGAACACTTCCATTATACAGCATTCATTCCCACCCGCTGATCTCTCGACAGTGGTGAATATACTCACTTCCAACATCATACAGCACCCATTCCCCACCCTGTGATGTCTCGACAGTGGTGAGTATACTCACCTCCAACATTATACAGCACCCATTCCCACCCACTGATGTCTCGACAGTGGTGAATATACTCGCCTCCAGCAACATTGTACAACACCTGTTCCCGCCCTCTGATCTCTCGACAGTGGTGAATATACTCACCTCCAACAACATACAGCACCCATTCCCACCCACTGATGTCTCGACAGTGGTGAGTATACTCACCCCCAACATTATACAGCACCCATTCCCACCCACTGATGTCTCGACAGTGGTGAATATACTCTCCTCCAACATCATACAGCACCTGTTCCCGCCCTCTGATCTCTTGACAGTGGTGAGTATTCTCACCTCCTACAAACCAGATTATTCCCATGCTCTTTACCTAGGAGTTTCAAGGACAGAACTTGACCACCTACAACAAGAGCACAATTTTGCAGCCCAGTTACCGGGGTATCCATGTACCCAGGATATCACATCAGTTCTTTGAAGTTTTCACTGACTGCTGTCTATTAGATGTGGATTATATGTTCCTATATTTGTTTCTTTTTTTTAAAAGACCTTTATTGAATTATCACTTGTGACATAAGTAAATTTACATTTATATAGAAGTAATCAAACAATATTAACAAGTTCACATTTACAGAATTTATGCATCACATATATTGTTAGATGTATTATTAAATCAACATTACATAAATTGTTCAATCCCTGTCTTCTCTTAAACTTTATTCCTCTTCCAAAACATTTTTCTGAATGTATTGTTCCAACAATTTCCATTTGTTTCTATGTAATTTACTGCTACTATTTTCTAAAGATCCCACTTCCTGTTCTTTTATCTCTGTAACAATATTCACTACAAGTGTAGTTTGTTTAGATTTTGATTTCCATCCTCTAGTAATTGTTTTTTTTTGGCAGCCACCAGAATTAAACTTAAGCATTTACCGTCTAGGCAATTTAGATCCTGTATCCTAGTTCAAAAAATTTCCTTCTTCACCCAGTATTCCGTATTCCTGATAGAGTAGTCTGTAGGGAATTTTTAAAGTCTGCCAACTCATTACTTCAAGAACATATGCTCCCAGATACCTCTTTCTTCCCCATTACACCTCCAACATTTGCCATTTGCTGTCTGCCATCTGCTTGAGGAAAATTTGTTTGAAGTATTGCTTGGGGTATAAAAGTATGTATGCAAATACTTCCAGGCCAGGCAAAAATTCTAAATCTTCTAGATAATGTTGGTTGTTGGATATTTGGGGGAGCCATATATATAGGGTCTATATTATGATATTGCATGTGCAGAAGAGCGAACGACACATAATCGACCCCATGTAAGCGTAAGCTTACAACGTTGAAACCTCAGAACAGCAAACTTTTTCCAAGGGAAAAAAAATCACTGTTCCGAGAGGGAAAAAAAAAAATAAAACATTACATGATGTGGGGGGCTTTGCCCCCCACCCCCTCTACTTAAATATACCAACTCCGAGATCGCACTACAGTGCCGAAAAAGCAAAGTAGCGAAAGCGGCCAAATTAATTCTTCCCCAGGGAAAGAATTCGTTGAAAAGCCGCTTTGCTATTTTGCCTTTTCGTGCTTTTCTGTTCGACAAAGACACATTCGACAACCTGCGTCTGTGACAGCGTAATAGGGAGCCTATATATATATATATATATATATATATATATATATATATATATATATATATATATATACATACACACACACACACATATATATCCTTTCATTATTTGTTTGTGAATTGCATACCTAATCTCTCTTTTCAGTCTTTTCTGACCTCTTATTGATTGCAGTAGTCATTGTGCAATATTCTATATGCTGTACTAATTATCCCTTTTTAACAGCAGTGGCCATTATAGATTCAATTAAAAACTCAGTGCAAGTCTTTCATTTAGGATTCCCTTATCCCTTTCTCTTTGTTTATACTCTGATATCAATCTCCAATAGGAAAGGCAGTCACTAGCCTGCAATCTGAATGTGTTCTTGGCCTCTTCCTATTCTATTACTTTTCCTTCTCTAAATATTTTTCCCCAATACCTTGGTTCCTTTGCTAGCTTCCTGCAGTAAATTCCATCTCCCACTTGTCTATTCTCTGTACCCCTGATATCGGCAGAATCTTTCTCCATTCCCACTTTGGCTCAGTTTTTAGCATACTTTCTGCTACTTTATGAATATAAAATTCTGCATGATTATTATTCTCATTAAGGATCTGCATCCAAAATCCCATTATTTCCTGAATCACCCCCCCCCCCCCAGCTTCATCATCACCCTTTTCCACTTTGAAGTGTAGCTTTTTGCTTGTCTTATGTGTAAGAGCCTTAACTGTGTAGTTCTACAATATCCCTTCAAATCAAATAATCCCAAACCTCCTTTTTCTGTTAGGAGAATCAGATTATCCCACTTGACTCTTTCTCTCTTCCCCACCCAAATAAAATCCTTCAGCTCTATATTAATTACTATCCACAATTTCTTCTCTGGTTGATAAAATATGCTTAACCTGTTTATAAAAATAAATGGACTAAAAATATTTTTACTGTTTGTATCTTGCTGTGCGCATATCCATTGGCAAGAACTTCCAGTTTCTCAGTTTTTGTATTATATTTTGTTTAGTCTCTTCCCATGTATTCTTAGCTGCAATAACAGAATCCTTTTTAATCCATATTCATAAATAATTTTATCATGTCCCCATAAATATGGATATTGCTGAACCAATGTGTGTGTGAGTGCATAGTTTAAAGCTATATCTTTGTTTATCTTCATTAATTTTATATTCCGAAAAAAATGGAACGGTCTCAGAATGTTCTATACCACTGAGATGTCCTTTTCTGGTTCCACCAGATACAAAATACTATCTGCAAATAAAGCCAACATTTCTTGAACAGCATGCCAGTTATATCTTTGCCACTGTTCCTAAATATAATGAAAATAATAAAGGAGAGAGAGGACACCCCTGCCTGGTTCCTCTGTTCAGGCACAACATATCAGAAAGGAACCCTCCCACTTTGATTTTTGCTCTGATCCATCATATATCCTTCTAATTAACCTTATTATTGTATCAGGAAATTAAATTGTCAACTGCCCTACTCATAAAATCCCAACATACCCTGTTGAATGCTGTCTCTGCATCAAGACCCAATAATAACGGCAGTATTTTCCTATATTCTGGTTCCCTCTGGATGATCATTGTTCTATTAATGTCATATATTTGCCTGTCCTACACTAAACCACATTGGTCCATGTCTATTAATTTTGGCATCAACTTTGCCATTCTTTTAGTCATTATAAAACTAAACAGTTTATAATCATGGTTTAAAATTGAAATTGGCGTATATGAAGCTGGATCAGATGGGTTTTCACCATCTTTAGGTATTACAGCTGTGATAATGGGCATAGCCAGATGGAGTTTTGTAAAGAATATGTCCCTTGAATATCAAACTGATTTATATAAGATGTTTGTGTTACAAATTTATTAGAACTGTATGTCATTTGTATATCAAACTGATTTTGTACATATACTTGTGCTGAAAATGTATCCGTGCGCTTTGTTTGTGTTGAAATGTACCAACAGTGCACCCTGCTGAAATGAGAAATGTACTTGTATTTTTGTAGCTGAATTAAATGTATATGTTTTAATAGGGGATACTGGCACAGCAGAAGTTAACTTTAAGAAAATAAGGAAAATCTAAATGAGCTGTTAAGCCATTACAAGGCACCTTGCAGAGCTGAATAGAAGCAGTGAAGCTGGGTCTGGAGAAGACCCTTTGTACATTAGCTCAGTGAAAAGAGTGGAGGCCCCAGGCACTCCCATAAACATTTAGATGTGTATTCTGGCTGTCTGTGCTAATTTCCTGTCTCAGCTTCAAAGTGGAGTACTGTGAGAACCTGGAGTCAGGTGACCAGATCAGGTCCTTCTGCCAGCCCTCTTGGAAATTATAGTTTAGATATTACAAAGAGAAATCTCAGAGTATTGAGTATTCTGTTTGGGAAGCCTGATTAGACAGACCCTCACCCACAGCATCTTGCCTTGCGGTAGTAAGTAACTTAAAAAGGCAACAGTAATCCACTTCGATTTGGTCAGAAAAATAGTAAAGCATAGTTTAGATATTGTTTTTCTTAAGTTGTCTGAGTCTGTCCATCAGTGTTCTTTTCAATATTTTCTGTGATCTGAACTCTGGTGTACTGCAAATCTATATTCAGCATTTTCATGTACTTTTATTATTTATTATTAAATATATTTAAAACGTTGTTTGTGGCTGGTCCTTGTAGAAAGTATCTGGAGAGTGCTTATATTTATTTGTTGACACTGGGTGGGCCACTCCAGAATGCCTAGCCATCTTGGTGAACTACTACCAGTTGCATTAGTATTAATATTACACTATAATTGGATCCCCTTTTAAGAGCCTTATAGTAACTGACTGGTGACAGTAATAACTACATTATAGTCTGAGCAAAATTGGTAGTGCGGGTAACCTGTGCCAGCCTTTCCCAGGTTTGTGTATATGTGTGTGTGAAAATTAAATATCTGAGTGTGTGTGGCAGCTACTTGGGACAGGGACACAAAGCACTGGGTTTACAGAGAGGGTGCTGGAGGACTTTGCTTGGACACTCTGCAGAGGACCTGTCTCTACAGCTGTAACAGTGGGGAGTCTTAGTAGGGACCAGAAGGGAGACAGGTAAAAAGACATCCAGACCCTGGGCTGAGTGTGTTTACTGTGTGCTCTTAAAGGGAATTGTACTTGATGCAGAGAGGTCTGCATCTGGAAATACTGAGTGTATCCATTTGTATTCCAAGTGCACCTCCCTCTCCAGTGTTAGTAGTGAGGATTCAGGCTCCTTGATTACTGGCCCAGCGCGGAGACGACACATATTGGTGGCCATCACAACAGCCACCACAGCTTTGTTTTCCAGGGTTTTGGTGCTTCCCCTCCTTTTAAAACACTTTTAATCAAAACCTTCCAGTTTTTTATGTTCTTCCCTCCTAGTTTCCAAACTTCCACCAGAATACCATCTGTTCCTGCAGATTGGTGATACATCACCATTTTTATCTCACCTCCTCCTCCTCCTCTCTCAACTGTTAGTTGTTGAGTCTCATCTACCTCTAACCTTGCTATATTTAATTCTCCATAAATATTTCCATGTGTGCTTTTTTCTTGATTTCCCCACATCTCTGCTTTATACACAGTTTCACAAAAATTCCAAAATATCTCTAATACATCTACAGAATCTCTGGGGGGGGGTTGTTTTGTTTCTTTTGCTATCCATTCCCTAAGTTTGGCAACAACCCTTTCTACTTTCTGTTGCCTGAGTCATTATGCCAAAAGATTTTGTGCTCTGGAGTTATTAAAAACTGTTGCTTAACAGCAGTCTTTCTAAACTCATGCATATTATCCAGGTGCTCCCTTATTTTCTCTTTAGCACTCTGCAGTTGTGCCTCTTCTTGTTCTGTAAGATTACCCTTATTTTGTTATACTTTAACCTTTGTCAACCCTTCTGAATAATTCGTATTACTTCTTAACCAGATATTTTTCTTTTATTTATACCCAGTTTTAAACTCCACTTTTGTTTTAGTCATAACTTCTAGAATATTTTCTATCTTCCCTAATAGCCACTGGATAATTTCCACTACCCATTCCTTAAATTCCTCTCTGTTTAATAGGTAGGTGAGGAAGTGCCAGTGTCTAGTCTTTACTTCATTATCCTGCATTTTTGTCTAGTAATTATTGGCACATGAACTGAAATAGTCATTGGATGTATGTCAGTGTTCTCAATAAAATGCACATGTTCCTGTGAAATATCATTTCTGTCTAGTCTAGCAAAGTAATTGTCCTTGGTGAATGCTATTTAAAGTCTGTCCAAGTTCCTACTACTGAATTCATGTCTTTCATACCAAATATTTTCATAAATTTCTTCAGAACCCAACCCCCTTTTGTTATATTTCCCTTCTAAGCCCCCCAGATACATCCTCACTGTTGCAAATCAAATTCCAGTCCCCATCTATAAGTAATATTCCCTGCTGGAAGCTGATTATTTCTCCCAAAATGTTTAAAGTTCCCCAGCAGCAATTTTAGATGGAATATGAATACATAGCATAATCCTCATCCCTTGCCAGTAGTCCCTTACTAGCACAAATCTGCCATTACTTTTCTTCTGTCACTACTGGAGGTCGTGTATCAATTAATACAAGTCCTCCTCTTTTCCTTTGCCCCTGATATTATGTGCAATATCTATCCTGAAATACTTTCTTTATCAAATCCTTGTGCTCATTTATCTTTGTGCGTCTCCTATAGCATTTTATTTCCACTCTGCGTTTCTTAATATAATTCACTAATCCTTCCTTTTTGTCTCTCCCTGAGGCCAAGTTCCAAAAATATGATGTTATGTGATCCTATCTCGCCTACATTCAGTACTGATGGGGTCGGAGCCGATCCCTCGGCTCCGACTCTGCACGCTATGCTATAGAGCGAAGCCTCTTATTGGCTGAGCTATTTCTTATCCCAGGATGCACCACCACTAATCCCCCAGATCTCGTTTGCCGCTTACAAGCTAGGATGTGGTCTCAAACTTGGCTGGGCTAAGTACTGTTTTATTCAGACTTTTCCTGTCAGGAAATTTGCTAATTTGAACCCAAAAGCTGTTTTAACAGCTATTGTTGTTGTACGAGTGTGTTTGGTCAAATCTGTTGAGAAATTGTGTTTTTTTCGTTAAGGGAAGGTTTCCCGTTTAAGTTAGAGGGGCCTTCCCCTATTACTGTTGCTATCTAGTGTTTTTGTGTTTCCAGAGGTCAAGTACCTGCTTAAGTTAGAGGGTCTTGACCCTCATTTTCTGTGTTTGTGCTACTAGTTTGTGAATTGATTTTTTGTCAGAAAAAAAAAAAAACTTACTTGGTTTTCTCTTTCTGTATATTAAAATCTTGTTTCTTAGGGTTAGCCAGCATGTCTAAGGAACATAGACCCTCTGGGTTTAAAAAGTGTGCGAGGTGTGGTTATAAAATGTCCATAACAGACGACCACTCCTCGTGCATTTATTGTTTAGGTGCCAAGCACCTACAAAGAGTCCTGTAGCGTGTGTCACGCCTTTTCTTCGAGAGTCTTTCAGGAGAGGAAGAATAAATTAATTTTAAAAGGTCTGATTAAGCCATCCTTCGAGGAGGCTTTATCTTCCTCTTCCTCTCCTACGAAAAAGAAAAAAGTGTCGGCTCAAACCAGTCTGTCGGAACCGACTGCCAAAAAACCTAGGCAGGCTTCTCCATCGGCTCCACGGACTTCGGAGCCGAGGGTGGAATGGTCTGCCTCGATGCCTCCAGTCTCGACCCCTCTGGTTTCGGAGCCGAGGACTGGGGCATCGAGAGGCGGGTCACCTTCATCGGCTCCACTGATTTTGGAGCCGATGAGGGTTGCCGGCTCAGACTCTTCTCCTTCGGCGCCGAAGTCCTCATCGGCATCGAGGGAAATTGTTTTGAGATCTCCCTCGGAACTGATAGTAATCGAATCCATTCGGAGCCGGTCCTCTAGTCCTATGGAGCCGATGGAGAAATTGGTTCGGACCCGATCGGTGTCATCTAGATCCTCCAAGATGTCTGATTCGGACATCGACAGGGTGCTCCTAAGACTTTTCCAGTCTCTGGTGTTTCAAAAGTTAGTTTCGGCTCCAGCCCATTCGGCTTCGGAGCCGATGGTCCACCCTGCTACTATGGTTCCTCCTCCAACAGCCTCGGCACCATTGGAGCCGGTGCTGGTGGAACTGGTGGAGGTTTTCGGGTCGGGCCCGACCCTTACTCCAACTCCGGCTCTTGAGTCAGAGTTCGGTACGCGGACTTCTTCTGTCGGCCCCGGGGGGGGGACGCTTCGGGACTTTGTTTTCGGTCCCAAGCCTTCATCTCGGTGCGTCGGCTGCGGGAGTGCTGTCTACCGTTGTGGCCACGGAGGTGGGACCTTCCCAGGATTCTGGTGGTCCCGCCTTAAGGGCTATGAGGAGTGCGTTAGCCAAATCTTCTTTGGCTACCTCCACGGTTTCCCCAGCTCCTTCCCTGCATACTGAGACTGGGTCTTTGGCAGTCCCCCTGTCCTTAGACAGCGGAGCCCCGGGGCCTGAGGTTACCCCCACGGGGGTTTCCCCCCCTCCTGGAGGTCCCTCTGAAGCTTCTTCGGAGGAACCCCCCAGGAAAAGATCGTGCAAGAGGAAGCACGTTGACTCCCCTGATGAGTCTCTTACATCAGACACTGATCTCGATGATGCAGAGGGGTCCTCTAAGTCCTCAGATGTCTCCTTTGCAGACATCCTGGAAGCCCTTAAACAACGAGGCGGCTGGCAATCCAAACCCCCTTCTGCTGATGAGTCGGTGTTCCTTAAGGCCTTCGGGGCTCAGCCCTCCGCCTCCTGGGTGTCTCCGCCCTTCGACGAGCTCTTGGATTTGATCTGTCGAAGGGCGTGGGAACACCCAGACTCTGTGGAACCGGTGCCTGCTCGTCCTAACAAGTTCCTGTCAGCACCCCCGGAAAAAGAGTTTCTGACAAAAGGTGTGGCTGTAGATGCTTTGGTGGTGGCATCTGCTACCCAGCAAGATGTAGCAGAGGCTTCGACGTCCGTCCATCCTTCTAATAAGGAGTCTAGGAGCATGGATCGGTACGGTAAGTGCACCCTAAGTTCAGCGGCCTTTACATTAGGGTCCCTGAACTATCTCACGCACCTTACCAGATTTCAGAGGGATCTGATTAAAGAACTGTCCGATACCCTCTTGGGTAACCTGCCTGAGGAGCTGGCCCAGACGGTTGGCTCTCAGCTGGCTATGCTGTCGTCCATATCAAACTCGTCCATGAGGCTCATTTCTTATGCGGCCGAAGGGGCGAGTAGAGCGGCGGGTACAGGCATTGCTCTACGGAGACAAGCCTGGCTCCGCCTGTGTCATTTTGCGGAGGCCTTTAAGTCTTCCTTTGCCGACGCCCCCTTTGATGGGTCCTCCTTGTTTGGACCCAAGGTAAAGGACACACTGACCTGCTGCGAGCAAGAAGGTAAGACTTTGACTGCCATAGGGGCACGATTTTCCACTCCCTTTCGGCCTTACCCCAAGGCTAAAAGAGGAGGGAAAATGTGGTTCCGTAGATCTCAGAAGTCTTACCCCTCACAGCAGGACGATCCCCCTTCCAGAGGCAGGAGGGAAATTCTTCTGGAAGACGCCGTCCCAGAGGCGGCAGAGGCCCTCGCAACACTGGAGACCGTGAGTCCTTTCGTGGCTCTTCAGCCTTTCACAGTCCCTGAGGGATTGCCCAACTGTGCAGCTCCGGAGCCAGTCGGGGGTCGTTTTTCGAGGCACCTAAAAGCCTGGGAAGGTATCACTCAGGACCGATGGGTGCTTCGAATTATCGCCGGAGGTTACGCCATCCCTTTCTCTCACTCTCCACCTCAGTCCAAAAAAATCCCGGACCCACCACCCAGTCAACGGGAAACTGCAGCCTTAGAAGTTTCAAAGCTGCTGCAAAAAGGAGTCATCCAACTGGTCCCCGCAGACCAGATTGGATTAGGGACTTACTCAAGATTCTTTTTGGTGCCAAAAAAGACCGGGGACTTGAGGCCCATTTTGGATCTCAGCATTCTAAACCGTTCAGTCAAAAAGTCCAAGTTCCGAATGGTCACCCTACAAACCATTCTCCCATTGCTGGAGAAAGGTGTTTGGATGTGCTCCATAGATCTCAAGGATGCTTATTACCATATCATGGTACATCAAGCGTCCAGGAGACATCTGCGCTTCAGCCTAGGAGGCAGTCATTTTCAGTTCCGCGCGCTGCCCTTTGGTCTCACCACAGCCCCCAGGGTGTTCACCAAATGTTTGGCGGTCGTGACTGCTCACCTGAGAAGTCTAGGATTCCAGGTGTTTCCGTATCTAGACGACTGGCTACTAACTGCCACCTCCAAGCATCTACTATTGTGGAGCCTACAAGCCACGATATCTCTGGGCAATTCCCTTGGAATCACCTTTAATTGGCCAAAGTCTGTGTTGCTGCCATCTCAACGCATAAGATTCATCGGAGTAGAGATAGACTCAAACCGAATGCGGGTCTGTCTACCTACAGACAGGATACAAACCATACAGGCTCAAGTTCGAGCCTTACTTCCCAGATCCAAAGCCCCAGCCAGAATGATCCTGCAGCTATTGGGATCCATGTCTGCCACGGTTCTTCTAGTTCCCCTAGCAAGATTGCACATGAGAATTCTCCAGTGGCTTCTTTCAGCTCAGTGGTCCTTTCAGGAACTCCCTCTCAGTCACCTCATACGGATCACAGAAACCTGCAAACGGGACTTTCACTGGTGGTTGGTGCCCTCCAATCTGGATCAGGGACGACCCTTTGTTCCACCTCCTCCTGTGGCCACTTTGACCATGGACGCCTCCCAGATGGGGTGGGGGGGGCATTCCCTGGGCAGGTCAGTCCAAGGCAAATGGCATCCAGAAGAGACCCTACTTCATATCAACATCCTAGAAATGAGGGCGGTGCTTCTGTCCCTTCAAGCCCTTCACGATTACCTCCCTCAGGGCGTAATTGCCATTCACTCCGACAACATGTCAGTGGTCTGGTACCTGAACAAACAGGGAGGGACCAGATCCTATCCCCTTTGCAGAGGCGCCATGAGAGTTTGGGAATGGGCAGTGTCGACCAAACGCTTTCTAGTGGCAACTCATATCCCGGGCAAGTCCAATGTGATAGCCGACAGACTGAGCAGAACTATCCTCTCTCCACACGAATGGTCTCTGAACATTACAGTTGCAAATCAGATTTTCAGCAAATGGGGAGTTCTGTGTTGCGACCTCTTCGTGACTCCACTGAATGCAAAGTGCAAAAAGTTCTTCTCCCTCACCCCGGCTCCGGGGAAGAGTCCTATGGATGCACTAGCCTGTCCGTGGCCCACCGGCTTGCTTTATGCTTTTCCTCCAGTTCCTCTCCTTCCCAGGGTGATCCAAAAGGCATCTCTCTTGGGGAGCAAAATGATCTTAGTTGCTCCTTACTGGCCTCGTCAAGTATGGTTCCCCTATCTTCAGAAATATGCTCTGGAAGGTCCATGGTTCCTGGATCAGATCCCAGACCTATTGGTTCATCAATCGGGACTATTCCACCAGTCCCTACACACCTTAAAATTGACGGCTTGGCTCCTCCTCTTCCGACTATAGTCAGGAGTCATACCTTGGATCCGGAAGTTGTACACATTTTATCTTCAGCCCACAAGTCTGCTACAAAGAAATTGTATTCTAGCAAATGGAAAAGATTTGCTATTTGGGCTCAACTCCGGGGTCTGGATCCCATCACTATTCCTGTATCAGAAGTACTGAAATTTCTAACTTCTCTTTTCAATCAAGGCTCTTCAGTCTCTACCATCAAGGTTCAATTGGCAGCTATTTCCAATTTTCACGAATCTATAAACCCACCTTTAATGAGCAACAGATTGTGTAAGACCTTCTTAAAAGGTGCTGCACTTTTAAGACCTCCGATTTCTCATCCTGCTCCTCCATGGGATCTCGATGTGGTGTTACGCACCTTAACTTCCTCCCCCTTCGAACCGGCAGCGACATGTGATTTGAAATTTCTATCGTGGAAAACTGCCTTTCTGGTGGCGATTACTTCTGCCAGAAGGGTTTCAGAGCTTCAAGCTTTGTCGGTAAAACCTCCGTACTTGGTTTTTCACAAAGACAGAGTATCTCTCAGGCCAGATCCATCCTTTGTCCCTAAAGTTTGTTCCAGTTTCTGCCTACAACAGTCATTAGAACTTCCAGTCTTCTTTCCGAAGTATTCTAACAAAGCGGAATTCATATTCCACACATTAGATGTCCACAGGCAATTGCGTTTTTATTTAGATAGGACCAAACAAACAAGAAAATCAGATCAATTGTTTGTATCTTTTTCGGACTATAAATTGGGCAAAGCCGTCACAAAGGTCACTATTGCCAAATGGATCAGGGACTGTATTACTCAAGCTTATTCCTTTTCTAATAAAGAGCTTACGACCTCTGTCAAGGCTCATTCTACAAGAGCTATGGCTACTTCAATAGCATTCCATTCTAAGCTTGCCATTAGTGACATTTGTGCTGCGGCTACGTGGTCCTCCCCGCACACTTTCATTTCCCACTACAAATTGGATGTGGCATCTAGAGGACGAGCATCATTTGGTTCCACAGTGCTCAGGAGTGTTTTCCAGTGAGCCACCCAGGATTTAGGTGCTAGGGACACTGTCCCATCAGTACTGAATGTAGGCGAGATAGGATCACATAACATCTTTTAGTTATGTACTCACCATAACTTTAGATGTTTGGGATCCATCTCGCCTACATTCCTAATAACCCACCCTCATTCCCCCTTCCTTGGAGATCAGAGGATATCAGAAGGTCCGAATCCTGTTGTTTCATCTTGAAACATCTGGCAATGTTATATAAACAAGTTGTGCATGTGTGCATGAATGCGGACAAACAAGATCTAGGGGATTAGTGGTGGTGCATCCTGGGATAAGAAATAGCTCAGCCAATAAGAGGCTTTGCTCTATAGCATCGCGTGCTGAGTCAGAGCCGAGGGATCAGCTCCGAGCCCATCAGTACTGAATGTAGGCGAGATGGATCCCAAACATCTAAAGTTATGGTGAGTGCATAACTAAAGGTTTAGTGTGTTAGTGTGGCTATTATAAGAAGTTAATATTTCCACATATTAGATATGACATCTTTTTAAATGTCTATTACCAGCCTTTGTGTTACATGTGCCCACTAAAGTTTGGCAGGATGATCTTTTATACAGTTGTTTGTTGTCATAGCCACTTGAACCTACGCTACATTTTACAAAACTTTTTGTTTCAATGAAAAACCTCAAACATTAAAACAAACACCCCCAGAACCTATTAACTTAGAACAAACACACAACTGTATATTTTCAAATAATGAAGTTTAACCCTTCTGATAGAAACAACTGTTCCAAATCAACAACTGCAGACGCAAAACCTAATCTAAAATTAAGGTTATCCATGTTAAAATGCATGTTACACCCTGTGTTCCTGCTTACACTAATTACTGTCCATTCTCGTCTTATCTTTATTTCCTCCAAGATGTGAAAATTTTGCCTTAAAAAAAAAATACACTGGCTGTCTTTAAATAAAACTATATTATATACTGTTCTAATAAATGCATTAAAGTATTTAGTTACTAGAAAATCTGCTATCTCTTTTTCACGTCCAATAATTTTAAATTTTTAAATTGCTTGCTCTTCTACCTTTTAATTGTACATGTCTGTTAGTAAACAGTGTGAGGACTTCTCACTTTATTGACTTCACCTTTATTCGGCTTGTTTCCATGGAAACATAAGAACAAGATGAAGAGCTGCTCCCAGCTCCAGATTTCTCAACTGGCACTGAACGTTTATTTGCTTAAAGAAAACTTTATTATGTTGTGGTTTCTCATTTTTTAAAAACTTAATTGCATTCACAAAAAAGTGTTAGTAGAGTAAGCTAATGGCATTAATCTAGACATTCACCTATGCAAAAGTAAAAGAAAACATTTCAATTCTACATATATTATAATTAGTGTACTTTTATACTCCATCCCAACCACCCAAGATTACAACCTATTGACTTAAACATGCTTTTGCCAAGCCTATTTTCTCATTTTACACTGTAATGTCTACATTTCTGAAAACTAAAAAAGAAAAAAAGCACCTTTACTTTAGTATCTTTATCATATACAGCAATAACTGAAAATGCTTTACTATATAACTAGCAATTTATATTGTAAAATGTTTTACACAAATACTGTAAAGAACAAAATTTGTTTTACTTAAAGTTAATTTTCCCTCTTTCTCCCTCTTCTTTTTTTCTTTGTAGTGTCCTTCCAAACAATGACATGAAGTGGGGAATATGCCTGTCAGCCTCCCAACATGATTAAGAGAGTTAACAAAAAAAAATATCAACCACTTTTTTGTAAAACCACATTTCACAAATATGATTGATGCTTTATAGTCTCACATTTATTCACTAATTTCAGTCTTTCAGTGTTGCTGGTCTTCCTGTTCTTTATCTTCTGACCCCAGACTCCAGTTCAAGTCCAAGGATTCTAGTCAACTCTTAACATTTTTTTTTCTCTCTCAAGGATTTTCCTTTGGAACATTGGAAAATGTTTCACTGGCAAAGTCTCTTTCTGAGCTTTACCATCAGAAGAATGGGAAGCTGAGCCCCTTTCTATTTAATGGCTTATCTTTGTTGGACAGACTTTTGTATTCCCCCTTAGCCTGTTCTGCATCAGGAAATGACTTTGATCCTACAGGAAAAAATATTCTGAAAACAACAGGATACAACAGCTGGAATCTCACACCTGTCTCTCAACATTCTCTGACTGCTGGGATAAATTTGCTTCTCTTCTAAGTGGTGTACATTGAATAATATTTTCCACAAACACTCTACTGTGTCCAATTTTCAATATTTTACCCTTTTGCCACAGTTTTGTCACGATCAACTCTCTCTACTGATATGCATCTTTACTAATACAGGTCTTAGCTGCTTTCTTATGACCAGGTTTAGAGTATACTCACTATGTGCCCTTTCAGTTAACAAATCCTGCTGTGCTATACCAGTCCAGTTGCTTACTTGTGCTTTCATAAAATTAATATAGTTTGTTCCTTTCAGTTTCTTTGGTACAGCAGAAAATCTCAAGTTTTCCATGTGTGCTGTATCCTTTAACTCTACCATTTTTTGAAACATCTCTTTTTGAGCAGTCTCATACTCAGCCAGCCTTTTCTTCATTCTGACCTCTGATTTTTTCTTTTTTATCAGTTCATCTGAATATCTGTTTAAAGTTTCTTCCATTTTTTCACAATCTTTTATTATTTGAGTTGTTATATTACTTCAATGTTTGATTTATTTTAATCAGCTCTGAGCACATTTGACTTATTTTTTTCCTCTAAATTACTGGAAGCAATGTCCTGTACCAAAACTGGAGCTTGAACTACTTTTTGCTGGACGGCTGCAGGATTCTTCCCAGTGTTTTCTTTTCCCCTTTTCTAGATGATTTTTTTCAAGCTCTCTGAGTTTCTTCTTTGCTGGAATCCAGGCAGTGTACTTACTAGCCAGTAACTGAATTTTACTATAACAGGCAGAATTACTGAGTCTTATCTATCAGTTTTTCTTTTTTTTTTTTCCACCAAGAGAGCTGAAATTAAGCTGTTGATCTTGGAAAATCCCCTCCATGTTTCATCAGTCTTTTCACTCTTGTTATAAGTGTGTCTGTGGCAGAACAATTCTTCCCTACGATAGGTACACTCAGTGGATGTACTGGTTTGGGAGATCATGTAATTATAGACATAATTTTTTGTAGGGATTTAACAGAAGTTAGGCATCTGAAGTCACCATCTTCCTTCACAGTGCAGAGTTTGTGGTCACATCAACTACCCCTGACTCCAATACTGAAGGAGCTCTGCCACAAGTCTTGAACATATTCACTGAGTATACTGTCATTGTGCCTTGGCCTTTGGTCACTTCATCCACCCCTGACTCCGATACTGAAGGAGCTTTGCCACAAGGCTCAAATCTCGAACATTTTCACTGTGAATATTGCTATTGTGCAATGTAAGCAATTTAACACGAAGAGCCTTGCTGTGTATTAACTGTAACTAGTCAAATAGCATGCCTGCCCTTTTCTGGAAAGTGGCTGAAACATCCCCCCCAAAGAGTATTCCTAGCACTCTAAGGACCACTTGGTAAGTATGCCACTGTCCTTTCTCTTGACCAATAGATTACTCTGTAAATGCCAGTTACTTAGTCGCCCTATTTTTCTGGTTTCTCCATTCAGTAAATGAAAGCAAGCCTGCTCTACTTTGTGCCTCCTTGTTAATTGCCCTGTATCAGGTATAAACTGATTACTCTCTCTAATAATTGACTTTGGTCCCCTCCCCCTTTTAACATTCTCACCAAAACTCTCCACACATGTACACAAGGGGCCTCCCTAATACAATATGCAGATGACCACAATCATATGCACATCAGACAACCTGGCACATATAAAAAAAATATTCAGGAAGCTTTAACAGCCACTGAAGCATGGCTTTATGAGACAACTCATGCTCATCCTCCCAACCCCCCCCCCCCCACAAATCCCTCTTTCACAAAAAAAATAAAATTATCTCTCTTAATAATACAACCATTGAAGTCATTTCTCAAAGCAAATTATTAGAGATGATAGTGGATGATAATCTTAAATTTGACCTGCATATACAAAATTGCATTTAAAAACTCCCCAAAAACTAGGGATGTTTTACAGAGCCAAAAACTTTCTCACTAATACAATTAAAACTACACTTGACACTACTTACCTTCTTCCTGCAGTAGTTTATGGTGCTTCCACCCTTACTTAATTTCCAGGCATCACAAAAATCAAAACTTGAACAAAGCTATAACAAAGTGGCTAAATTTGCAGCACATAGACCTTTCAGAGCCCACCATTGTATAGCACTAAAAAGCCTAAATTGATTAGAACTATCCCATCAACTGACATATACCCTGCTTTTTACCAGCTATAAAATTATCCAGTGTCCATCTACCTGTCCAGCACTAAATACCATTATACTGACCAAAGCACCTCTCTATTCACAAACCAAATCAAATCTGCTGGGCATGGTCTGAGCTCATGCTTATGTACTGTACTCTTGTTTAACATGTACTTTTCTGAAGTAAAAGCCAACATCAAAGGGCTCTGGCTGATAAAGTTTACAGCAGACATTGACTCCCCAAATAACTTAGCCATCCTGCAAGAAGGCTTGTCCCAGTACATAACTAGTGCCAAAATCATGGACTGAAGCTTAATGCCAGAAAATGCATAATCATAACCTTTGGGGTCATCTACTCCAGGGAACTACCACATTGATAATACACCCCAAGAGTTGATCCAGTTGTTCGGGATTTGAGAACTTATGTAGCAGTGATCTAACTTTGATCAAGATATGTTCATTATTGTAAGAAAGTCCTTCTGTACTGCACAGCTTATAAACAACAGGATTGTCTCTAGATCTAGGAATATAATTGCCCCCTTTATTTAGCCCTCATTAGGCCAATCATTGAATATAATGCCCTCTTTAGTATGTATCTGTCCAGACACATGCAACAGCTGGAACGCCCAGAGCGATACCTTACTAAAAGGATACAAGGCCTAAAGAACATGTCCTACATGGACTGACTCAAAGCCATGTCACTATATTCTACAGACTGCTAAGAGGTGATCTGTGTTTGGCATACAAGGCATCCTTCAGCCTATGACTGAAAGATCAGCAAGTCAAATCGCATCAGAAATACTTGGTTTAGGGATCTAAACATCTTCTGTAACAACAGAATACTTTAGAGGGACAGGTGTATCTTGCAGAGATCTGCTGCTTTGGAACAGACTCCCTATCCACATACAACTAAGTTCAACCCTGTCCATATTCAAGTGCAACTTAGTTTTATGGATGGAAAACAGAAAATATACCCCAGGACTGCCCTCTGTGCTACTAATGGACAGAGGCAGCTCCTAAATGCTTTATCCCATGCATTATCTATGGTATGATCCCAATGATTCTCATTAGGAGTAATGTATAATTAATCACAATGGGATGGGTAAGGACAATCTATAACCAAATGGGATAGTTATTTCGAGCACAAAAAGGAAAACTGGCTAGACATAAAATGGCACGCAAGGGCAGAGCAACCTTAGTACTTACCTTTGAACCTATGTTGTTAAAGGCTGGAACTCCCTACCTGTATCCATCAGGTCAATATTCTCCCTCCAGTGCTTTAAAACCTTTCTAATCTGGCTCTATTCATGCTCAACCCATGGATGAACTACATCCCGAAATATGAACAAGTACCTATTCATAGGTGTGTACTACGCTAATGGCCCTGGAGCCTTTGCAAGCCTAGCTCATATTTTTCATACCTTACACCTCCTTACTCCCCTTTCTTCACTCACTTCCTTACCACAGTCTGCCACAACCCTGTTTTTTCCCTCACACTTCAAATTGCATTTCCTGTTTGTATTGTAGTAACTTTTAATTTCTCTAACCTAGCTAAAATTTTTCTCAATATTAAATCATTGTCATATAATTGTACCTGTTCTTAGCCAATGTTTTCACATTATGTCCATGTTACAATAAATTGGTTAAAAAGTAGATTTTTATTGTTTTTTATTGTATTGTTTTTGAAGATTGTAAAACTATTGTTAAAAATGTTTTTGTAATACTTTGGAGCTTTTCTCTCTAGGCCTCCACTGAAAATAGACTCCTATCCAGTACTTTCCCAGTAATCAAATGTCCACAAATAAATAGCTAAATAAATTTACTAGAACATTTCTTGCTTTTTTATACCTCAGAATCCAGTAAACCTTCAGGTTTATCCATTCATTCTTTTCCACAATCAGAAGTTTACTGAATTTGTTAAACTATCAGAGGGAACTTCCTCATGTCTTCCTTAACTTGAGGAAAAGAGGGGTGGCTTAATGGCTAAGATGTTTGCCTTACAAACACAAGGTGCAGGGTTTGAGTCTCAATAAAACTGGCTGCTCTTAAAAGCAGTTAGCTTAGTACTAAACTATGAAACTATGAAACTATGAAAATACAAGGAATAATTCCAAACGAACTCGACACCAAATGGTTCAAAGCTTTATTGTGTAAAAACTTCAGATTTAGCACTTTCGTCTCCTCACCGGAGACCTCTTCAGAATCCTGAATTTCTGAAGAGGTCTCCGGTGAGGAGACAAAAGCGCTAAATCTGAAGTTTTTACACACTAAAGCTTTGAACCATTTGGTGTTGAGTTCATTTGGACTTATTCCTTGTATCACAAGGTGGAACCCACTTGATAAGGAGGATTGCCTTTATTGATCCGGGAAGCTGAGTTGTAGTTTGGTTGTATTATTTGTCTACACTTCTTTTAAAATTCCAAAATCTGAGTCTATATCCTCTCACATTTCTCACACTATAACTTGATCCAAACATAATAGTTTTACTCAGTCTGTAAATATAGCCAATGTAGTAGCTATATCGGCCACCGTGGCTTCGATGCCATCCACTCCAGCTCAGCCAATGATGGTCAGGCCAGGTGTACTGACATCTGCTGGCTTTACCTACTGCACCTGTCACAGACTAAAAGGTTGGTAAAGGCAGTTCTGTCCCCAGGCATTGTATGTCTTTTGGATTGACATTTTTCCTTAATGCTATCACCAGTTCCAATGATATCTTTGCCAGTCCCTCAGTTTTTCGTGGCATTACTAGTCTGCAGGATATCAGTACTGACATTATCAGTGTGTCTCCTGGTGCTGGTATCTTCTGCAATGCCAGTGTTTCCATTCTTTGCTTGTATGTCACATGTACACATTTTATTAAAGTTTATCTTCTGCAGTGCCAATGGTTCCATTCTTTGCTTCTATGTCACATGTACATATTCTATTAAAGTTAACCTTTCTGACCCCAATACTTACAGTGTTTGTACTCTCAGCAACAATGCAGAAACTGGAATTCTCTGCACTGGTGAAGCTAACAAGATCTCTAACATTAGGCCACACAAGACATATGACAACTATTTTATGGCAACTATTTCTATTTATGTCTGCTGCAGCAGTTTTGAATCTATCAGAAACATGTCATTTGGTAATGTCTACTTATGTTTATGGAGTTTTTAGGTGTCTTTTTTCTCAAAAATCTTTTTATTGATTTACATAACAACAACAAGATGCATTGTTCTAGGAGTTGAGTGAAGATTTACAACCATTGGAAATAAATTGCGACTCATCCGGATAAGACAACATAACAAAACATCAATATGTACAATATATACAATAGACAACCAATGAGCAATTCCAAAAAAAAAAAAAAAAAAAGAACTTAAAATTAAAGACATCATTAGAAAGTGTCATATGAGAGTAAATAAATTATACCTTATGTACCAAGACCAGAAAACATTACACCATTAAATATTGATAATACTCAGAACCTTTATTAAAACTTTGTTTTTTTGAGACTTTTTATCAAAGATTTTTGGGCGGCAATGTATAAGTGAGCCATTTTTCTAAAAGAATCCCAATTTAATTTAGTTCGGTCAAGCCAATTTTGGGTAATGTAAAGTTTAATAAGAGAGCAAATAAAAATCAATACCTGTATATCCATTTTGGAAAGATGCACAACAGGTATATGAAGTATAGCAATTTCCCAAGACAAGGTGGATTTATAACCCATTTTCTGCAACCTTACTTTTAAGGAGGTCCAAAGTTTATGGGAAAAATGACGATACCAAAGAATGTGTAAAAGATCAGCTCGGGGAAAGGAACAACACGTGCAAGAAGAAGATTTACTATCATTAAATTTATTCAATTTATAAGGAGTAAGATAGGCATTACTATTAATCATTAATTGTGTATAAATCAATTTCTTAAATGGGGAGTATTCAAAAGTGTTTTTAATAGCCCTAAGTTTTTGATTCTCAGTTATTTGCGGATTATGTTTCAACCAGACATCAGAAAAAAGACAGCTTGAGCCTTGTACTAATTTATTTAACAAGTTATAAGAGTTAGATAACATTTTTACAGGTGACGATATTGTTCTAATTATCATTTCTAAGTTCTTAACATCTTGCTCGGTAGGTATTACGGGATCCCACTTCGCCATGATCACCTCTCTTAATTGCCTTAAAATTAAGGTATACTTATAATTTACTTTCAAAGTATTATGAAGGTTTGCCATGGCCAAATCTTTATATTTCAATAGATCCCAAACATTCAAGAACTTTATAAGGGGATACTTTGTTAGATTAAATGGTACTTTATCTAGCGTTATGTTAGGATTCAGATGAAGTGGTTGAATTAAATGGAAAAACTTGTCAAGATTGATAAGTTTTAATAGCTCCTGAAAATCTTTGATCTTTTGTTTAAGAAAGTTAGATATTTTTAGATTATTCAGAATATCAATAGATATGAAAGGAATGGCCGCAGGATTTATATTCTTAGATAAAATGTAATGATACCATAGCTTAACCCAAGTTGGAGATTGTATGTGATGAATATTACTCATTTTAGAGATGGACCATAATTTATTTGCAGAAACAATGAAATAATAAAGATAAAAATTAGGTAGCCCTAAACCACCTCTGTCTTTAAGGATTGATAATCTAGAATAAGAAACCCTAACAGATTTAGGGAACCACATAAATTTAGCTAATTCCTTATTAATTTTGTCAGAGAAGGATTTTGGAATTATCTGATCTGAGGAATTAAACTGATATAAAAATTTGGGAAGAATGTTCATTTTGATTATTGCAGCTTTAGATAGAAGTGATAAATTCATATGTTCCCATCTACGCATATCAGAAATGATTGATAGCCAAACCTTATTTAGGTTATTTTGAAATGCAGAATGATTATTATGTTCCATATAAATGCCCAAATATTTCACTCCTAAAGTAGTATGGAAACGAGAGTCAGAAAATAGGAAAGGTTTATGTACCAAATAATTCAAAGGAAGAATATGTGTTTTCAAAGGATTGATAAGATAATTCGAAGCAAGAGAAAAACGTTCAATAGAGTTAATTATTTTATTAAGATCTGTGATAGGAGTTTGAAAATATAAGACTAGATCATCTGCAAAAGCAGAGAAAACTAAATTAGTATTAAGAATCCTAGGAAACCTGTGAAAAGTATTTTGAGCTATATATAATAATAATGGTTCTAAATATATATTAAACAGAAAAGGAGACAAAGGACAACCTTGTCTCGTACCTTTGGTAATCTTTATAGGGGATGAAGCTGAACCATTAATGTAAATTCTAGTAAAAGTTTCTTTATATAAGGTTTTTATAAAATTTATAAAAGACAAGGGGAACTTGAAACAGGACATTGTCTGAAATAGAAAATCCCAACACACTCTATCAAAAGCGTTGGATGCGTCCAGAATCAATGCATACAATGGGTTGTTGTCCCTTTTTGTAAGATGAATAATAGATTCCAAAGTCAAGGTGTTGTCCCATACATGTCTTTGAGACATAAACCCTGTTTGACCTGGGGAAATTATCGAAGGTAGAACCTGCTTCAATCTATTGGCAAGAATAGATGATAAAATTTTAATATCCAAATTAATTAATGAAATTGGTCGATAATTGTTAGGATCCGTCTTATCTTTATTATTTTTCAAAATTAGTATTGTTTTAGAAGTATTCCAATGAAGGTCAGCTATGTCTTTAATTTTATGTAATTGTATACTTTGAGAAGAAAAGGAGCAATCACTGGTTTAAAAGATTTGAAAAATTCTGGTGTGAATCCATCAGGTCCAGGAGATTTACCAGATTTAAGTGTATCTATTGAATCATAAATCTCTTGAAGAGTAAGAGGAGCTGAAAGAAAATTTTGTTGATTTACATTTATCATAGGAAATATTAAAGAGTTTAAAAAACTGTTAATATGACTATTCACCTTAGCTTTAGAAGATTTAGAATATAACTCTGTATATAGTATTGTAAAAAGATTCAAAATTTCTTTGTCTGTATTATATAATTTGTTATTGTATTGTATGGAAAATATTTTAGGCCTTTCAAAATTATTTTTGTATTTGAGCCCATTCAGAATACGTCGCTAATAATCTTTGCTCCAATATTGATAAATTGTTTTGATGAAGTAAAATAAGATCTTTCTGACAATCTATAATTTGCTTTTCAAACACGGGATCAGGATTTAATCTACATTGTCTTTCAAGAGAGTGAATTTTTAGTTTAATAACTCTTTCTTTCTCATTAAATTGCTTTTTAAGATAAGCCGCTTTACCAATAAACATTCCTCTTACCCTCGCTTTACAAGCAGCCCACTGTATATCATATGGAATATCCGTTGAATCTAATTGTTTTTCCATATCTTGAATTATTTCTGTACATAATTTGCAAATTTCTTTATTTAGAAGAAGATTGTTATTCATTGTCCAATTATTTTGTTTGGATAGATTATCAGCTTTAAGATTTACATTTAATTTTAGTGAAATTCTAGAGTGATCTGAAAAAAATCTGGGTTCATTAACAAAGTCCAATAAACTATTTGAAAAAATATTAGATAACAGAAAGAAATCTAATCTTGACCATGAACGATAACATTTTGAGTAATAAGTATATATATCTTTTTTTACTTGAGTACTCTATAAAATGAAACGGGTCTATGAGATTATATTCTAAAATTAAATCTTCGAGAGCAAGAGATGCTTGTTTATTATAGGAAATAGAACAGCTAGTGCGATCAATGTCTGGGTTTATAACAGCATTCCAATCCCCCCCACACTATAACGTAGTGGTCTTTATAAGAAATGAGTATATTATAAATTTGTAAACTAAATAGATGTTGTTGACTACAAGGCCCATATACATTTAGTAGCAGAAGTGGTTTGTCCAAATTCTGTAAGGTAGCAGTAAAAAGGCACCTCCTCCCCTCATCATCATATTTCTCATCAATAATAGTTCCTTGAAATTTTTGTTTAATAATAATAGCCACCCCCCTAGAATTTGAAGTGTCTCCAGAGGCTATTATTTTTTTGATCCATTTTTTACAATTAACTTTATCCCACTCATCTCTGGGAATATGTGTTTCTTGTATAAAGCATATATTAGCTTGTGATTTATACATCAGATGAAATAATAAAGATCTCTTATCTTTATTTTGGATTCCTCTTATGTTCCAGGAATCAACTATTAATATGTTTGTCATGTACAAAATAAAGATTTGATATCAAACATGAAGGAAACTAGTATTATTTCTTGTAAATACAAGTTACCAATTAAAATAAGGCCTAAACTAATCTTGGTAAAACAGTTACTCTCAAGTACTTTATGCTTCAACATAATAATGACCTTTAAAATTATAAACTTCCTTCTTCCCAACCCCAGTGCCTACCCACCATAACATATCTATAGAAGGAAGAAAAAACAATGTCAATATACAATTAATGAATTTGGTTGCCAATAACTTCATAATGAAAAAAGAAACTTTAAGTAAAGTCCTGAAAAGGACTAAAACACTATTAGCCCAACTAAACATGTTTACACAACTAACAAAGCACAAGATGTCCGACATATTCAATCCCCATTCAAATATACTCCCAAGTACTTATAAGACAAAAAATTATTACACTAAAGTAATTAGCCTTTTATAGCAAGTTTTATAATAGAGATAAAAAGAAAAAACAAAGGTCATAATGTTTTGGAGAAACTAATGAGATTTAAAATAAAATTAATAAAACCTATTAATTCTATGCATATTATAAGCTTAATACATGCAACACAACAGCTCATCATAAATCATGGCACAGAGAAAGAACAGTATAAATATAAACTAAACATACTGTCCCAAAAAATGCACTACTTATATACCTATTTCTAATTAAAACAGTAAAGTGCCACCAATCAACTAAAGTTAACATGTGATTAAACTATTACACACCAAAAATATAATGTTACTAGTAGTAATAAGATCATCCTCAGAACTATGAGTCAACCAATAACATAAGACAACTCCCTACCCACCTTAAAATATGCTACACATTAATCAACATAACAATTATTATAAACTATAAAACATGACCATATAGTTCAGTCAAAAAACAGCCTAGACTAATTAGTCATTCCTTTAAATTTATGTAGAATGTGTATTGATATTTAATAATGGGTTACATGTTGCCCCTGACAGTCTGCAAGAGAAGAAGATATATAAACAATACCCCCGAATTTTTCTTATTCCGTACCTCCCTATCTGGCTCATATTACAAGATAACTAACCCATTCACCATATGTTGCAAATGACTGTATAGTCAAAAAAAAACAACAGAATAATGACATTTTGTAATATATTACATACCCTCAGTTTAACGAGAGTTTAATATACATAGCATGAACTTGAGCGCTCTTTTCCTGTATGCGAAGTATCAGAACTTCCGCATTCACGCAAATACGCTCTGCGAATGACTTTTCAACGCTCTTGCAGGTAAGACTTCTGACAGCACTTTGTTTTTCCTTTATTTCACATTACAAGTTAAAAAGACTGCTATGAGGAAAAATAGATGTTAAATAACTGGTGCTATCTTCAGTTTCATCTAACGGAACACTGACAACGGCCTTGAAGTGAGGAGTTACTTTCTATTTCTGATACCAAGATACGTTGCAATCATGTGACAGATATCCGAAACTCACTTCTAATTCCTTGCAGCAAATGCACGAAGGCAATAATTGTTTATTTAGAGATCTTGACGTCATCCTGAAGCCAAGCAGACCCAGAAAGAGTGCGGGCATATTCCGGAGAGAAGACTGAAAAGAAACTAAATGTTTTGGTAACTCTTGTAAAGTCTCGAGACCATAGAAATTTCCCTCCAATCTGTTTTTAACACAGTTTTTGTTAAAAACGATGGCATTATAAAAGACTATTAATGCTACTACCTCGTAAACACTGTTAACTTAAAGATTGTGAAAATAAAAATAATCTATGATAGTGACAACACAAAATAACAATAAAAGCGAATAAAAACATCCTCAGAAGCTATCTTAATTAATCTAATTATAAAACCAGTCACCAGTTCAATAAAAATTAATAAAAATATTTTAACAAATGAAAGCATGTTGATTGAAACACAAACATCAATTACAGCTGATTAGGAGATGTACTATTATGACATTGATTCTGGAAGAGCCTTGAATATTTTAAGAAAAGTATCTTTAGCTTCTTTGGGTTCTGTGACCATAAAACTTCTGTCATTATAACTAAAAGAAAGAGTGTTTGGATAGCGCATACGAAACCTTATCCCTCTTTTAATGAGATCTGCACAATATGGTGAGAGTTTTTGTCTGTTCATTTTTATTTACGGAGGCAGATCCTGTGAGAATGACAGTTTATGATTATTCCAGACAAACTGTTTTTTCCTTTTAGCTGCTTCTAAAATATGATGAGCATCTTGAAAATTAAGTAATTTAGTATATATGATCCGAGAAGAGGTGGAATCCTGACTGGCACGCAGGGCTCTGTGCGCTCTTTCTATAATTACAGTTTTTGACATTGCCTCACAGTTTAATATTTTTTTATAATTCTAATAGTCAAGTCAGTTCTCTCTTATTTCTCTTCTTCTTCTCTTAATTTCTCTTATGTACTTTAATTTAGCTTCTTGTTAGCTTTCTTATTTATTTATTTTGATTTGAACTTTATATTTAGCTTTTCTTTTTTTTTTTCTTTCTATTTCCTTTGTTCATATCAGTATTTTAAAATTAGAAATTTTGTTTATTTTTTTGAATACTTCATTTAATCTTTTTTTTAAATTTTAAATTAATTCAAGAATTGTTCAGTTAGTTTTTTGAATAGGTTTTAAAATTGATTTGAATTTGGTTTTTCTAAAGTTAGTCTTAATTTAATTATTCTTTCTTTTTGTTTTTAGAAAGTACTTTTGAGGAACTAGTAGCTGTGTCTGAGAGGAAAAGCTGTTGTTTTCCATATCAAAAAAAGAAGAGTGAAAAATAAGAGAGAGGTTCCTCTGTTGTGATCTGGAGTTGCCAAAAGAGTCCAGCCTTGAAGCCAGAAGTAGTGGAAGCTCAGGACTCTAGAAGCTGAGAAGCTGAAAAAAATAGCTGATGCAAAAATCCAAAAATTGAAGCACAAAAAAAAGCAGTAAGAAAAATTGAGATAAAGAATCCTCCAAAAGAAGAAATAATCAGTCGAGTTCATAGACAACTTGGAACAAAAACTTAGAAAAAATTACTAGAAAGTATTAATCTCCAGTCTAGTCGATATAAGCCTGTCTAAATATAAGCATAGAACTTAGTCTAATCGGAGGCTCCTTTGGTCCAGCTCTCCTGAAACAGTTATGCAGTTTACCCCTGAGTCCCCCCTGAAGTTCCATAGTCCTATGGGGTCTTGCACCTGAAGCCCTATGTGCTATTTCTCCTTTCCCTCTGAGTTTTGCATCTCCTTGAAGAGTTGTCTCGTTAATGCCCAGTAAAACCTCCAGACTCCCCACCTCCCCCATTTCCAGGGTAAGTAATGACTAAGTCCTGGGTGCAGGGGTGCCAGCACTTCCAAAATTCCCCTGACACCTTGATGGGAAGACCCCAATGGGTCAATGCATCAGCCCCATTCCCCACCACTGATTCTGCTCCTTCAGAACCTGTGTATTTTGAACAGACCCATTGTGTGTAGCCACCACTGGTTCCTGCACCATGCCACTGCCCAAGAAGGGATGCACCCCAATGTGGATGGTACAATTTTGTGTAAGGAGGTTGAGAAGGTGTGAAGGATTATTGAGAGGGTTGACACCCCATTGAGAGGGTTTTCTAGACAGAGGCACCTATACTGAATACTATAATTTCTACACTGGCATTTAAGGTTTCCACACCTGGCAGCCTCACTCTCCATCCTTCCAACAGAGAGGGTTAAGAACCATGAACAGATATGGAAAGTGTGTGTGTGTGTGTGTGTGTGTGTGTGTGTATGCCATGCTATCTTTGTGTACTCAGTTATGCTATGCACAAGGTGCATTTTCAGAGAACACTGGCCTATGAAATTTATCATATGCTGAAAGTGTTGCCAGATGGACCATTGAAACTTCCTCAAATGTAAGCAACCTCCTTGCCCATTGTAGGTATAAAGGAAACGAGAAACAGCCAGAGTTGAAGGATCAGACGCTGTAATTTACTGAAATTCAGTAAGCCTTTGATGAGGAGACCAAGATGACATTTTTGGATGATCCCTTTTCTGACTTTGACTTGTTTAGGTATTAAGTCCATGAACACATTAAGAAGGTGGAAAAACCCTGATTGCTGTATCAAATTCTACCCTCAACAGCATTATTTTTCCAGAACGCTTAACAGTCAGGTCTGGGTATTTTTTTTTTCTGGTATGACACATAGACAAATTGGAAAAAGCTAAATAATCAGGCTAACTTCAATTATGGTCATGGCCCCAGTGGTAAGGGTTCCTGGTATTCACTAGAAGGTCACAGTTCACTAATGGGCGAGCAGCAGCAGCCTGAGACTATACCAGTCTCAGTCTGAAGGCAGTTGTGGTTTAAGTGCTCTTCCATTTGTCTAACTTGAAGCTAATCAGATGACCCCTCAAAAACATGCAGCAAGATAGGGGAAAAAGCCCTCCAGGAGGTCCCACCTGACCAGAAAATAGGATATTCTGTATTCTTCCTCATGTCAATATTATTCTATATTCTTTCTCATTCCAAAGAAAACAAAGAACCTTATTACAGTACTGGAACACAGTGACCTAAATCCATTCATTCCAAAAAAGGCTTCTGCATTATCATGATGTTGTCCATCCTTTGTGCTTTTCAGAAGTATATTGGACATAGTTTGGACCCCCAAGATGCTTGCCTCCACATACAATTTGTCAAATGAGTCCAGAAGTATTTGCATTTACAGAGCCAATTATTGCCAATTTGAGGCTCTGCAGTTCAGTCCTACCTCCACCACAATGTGTTCTCCAAGTTCATATGTATAGTAGCAGATCACCAGAGACTACAGGGAACCAACATCTTATATAGACAACTGCTCTTTGCTTCTCCCTCCATAGAGTTTCAGGATTGTCTTAGCAAGTTTTCTGCTTACACTATTCAATTCCATAAAGATAACTGTGAATCTTGCAAAATTGCAGATGGAGCCATCTCAGAATTTGATTTTCATTAGATTCACCATAAACACCACTCATAGTCAGGCATGACTTCCGAAGGACAAGCTAATAATGCTGTAATATGCATTATCTCATTCTTGGACCACATGGTGATGACCATAGTAACGTTACCTCATGCAAAGGTGTATATAAGGGCTCTCCAGTGGATGTTTCAAGTTCAATGGGGTCAATGTATAGGTGTCTGACCCACCACATCAAAATCTGCCTGGCTTGCAAGTATCATCTGTACTGATGGCTAAACCAAACCCACATAAACTGCTGGGAACCCTTTCCAACTGTGAAGATCTCAGGCATCAGTCAACATGGATACTTCAGCTTCAGAGTGTGGGATACTTCAATGGGTAGATAGTTCTGTGTGCTTATTCATCTTAAGAGTCACACCTTCATATCAACATAATGGAAATGTAAGCTGTTTTGTTTAAGCTCACAGTGTTTTAAGACTCCTTTGCAGAGGTGATAGATAAATAACACTGTCTTTTGATACTGTGCATTAATAAGCAAGGGAAAAGTAGAACTTAGCGACTGTGTTATGAGGCCATGAGAGTCATGCAGTGGGCTGTTACATGCAACCACATATTCCAGGAAAGGCCAACTATATTGTGGACAGACCCAGTCATTCCTTCCTAATGCCTCACGAAATTTCTCAACTTCTGTCTGAGCCAGTTAATCCTATGATAGTTGGTCCATCTCTGAGACAAACCGCAGTGTGACATTTTTGCATCCTTGACTAATGCCAAATGCAAGAAGTACCTTTCTGTGATTCCCTGTCTAGGGATCAACCCAAAGATGGCCTGTTATACATTTTTTCCCTAATGACGAGGTTCATACAAAAGCCTCACTTCTTGAGGGCAAAGTCTTCCTTATAGCCCCCCTTTTGGCCTGGCCTCAGAATATATGGATTTACATGTTTTTCTGTATAGATATGCCTTAAATGACTAAACATTTTTTCAGCTTCTGTCTCTTCTGGAGAACCTCTTGAGGTTTTTGATTCGAGTCTTAGCCATTCATCTATCAGGGCTCATTTGGCTGCCATCTTCAGTTTTTATTCGGGACTGAATGTCTCTTCTCTTGCTTCTCTTAAGGTCTACAAAGCCTTCCTGTAGAAAACTTTTCATATCAGGCCCTTGGTTCAAGTCCCAATCCTCTCTGGGTTTATTTGCAAAGCGCATTCTTCCCCTATTCAAATCAGAGTTTTTTGCAAGCCTGAAATACTTTTCCTAGAAGATCTTTTCTTGTGGCCATTGCTTTCACCAAAAGAATTTCTTATCTGCAATCTCATGCTCAAAAGCACTGTATTTACTGCTTTACACAAGGACAGTAGAACTTAAAACTGATCCCTATTTTATACCCAAAGTGGTCATGGAGACAAACCTAAACCAAGTTGTAAAATTTTCTTTCCCAATAATTCAAACAGTTAGGATTATTTCCTTCAAGGTATGGATATCCACATACAGCTTAGATTCTTTGTAGACAGGACCAAAGCTACACAAAGGAATGGCCAGCTTTTCATTTCCTTTTCCAAAATCAGGTTGGGTCAAACAGTTTCTAAACTCCCATTTGCATGTGTTTATTTTATCATAAGAAATATAGCAGGACCCCTGCAGTCTCTCCAAGGGCCTATTCTGACAGTAGCGGTAGCCACTGTTGCCTTCTCTGTAATGCTTCCATAGATATTTGTGGAGTAACTACATGGTATTTCCTTAACTCCTTTACAGCCCACTATAAGCTGGATGCAACCTCCAAGTCCAGATCTTCATCTGGGGCCATTATCTATGGTATGTTGCCAAAAGAATGTCCACCTACAAAGATTAGCTAGGGACACCTTCCTTCTGGTTATAAAGGCTTAATTTCTTATCAGACATGGAAGTTATGTACCCATCTTAAATTATAAAACATATTTATTCATCGTAACAATGATTCTGTATATAGAATGAAGGCCATCCATATCCTCCATGCATCCCTGGAAACCTAATGTTTGTTGATTTTTTTTTTTAAACAACTGTCATACAATTGTAACTAGAAAACACTAGTTTTGTTTAATTGACATTGGATTTGAGAAGAGGAAAAGGCTGATGCTGTGTTTGTTCATCACTTTCTTGCTTTTCTCGTTTGTGCATCCTCAGAATTATACAGTTTGAGGATGTAAGAGCTCACCCTCATGTCAGAGGGAAATGTTTTTGTGTGTTTTATGTCCTTGGGAGCATCACTGTTTTGAGTTGCGACCTCCAAAAGGTTTAGACATTTTACCTTCACTCAGTTTTGTGTTGATTAAGCAATACATGATTATGCAATTATTGATAGTAAATCACTCCCTGATATGGATTCTCCTTTTCTTATCTCCTCCTTTCTTTCTCTGTATTGCTAAAACATCACAACAGAAAATATGGAAAGATAAGCATGCATGATGGGAATGGAAAATGGGGCCACGTAACCTTGGAAAATTTTATCTGCTAAACAATCCTAACACTTGTGGCAGTAGTCCCACTGGTTACAGAGAAATAGAAGTTATGTTCTTACCATAACGTTCCATGTTAGTTGTCTTCTTCTTCTTGCTGGATAAGCTCGAGAGTTGGTTCCACCCCTTATATCCCACAATGCTAGGCGAGTTACCTCAGATCTCGCTTTGTAAGCTAACCCCAGCTTAAGATAGTAACAGTATAAAACAGAATAACTATAACAGAGACCACCTCTAACAACAGGGAGAAGAAGGGTGACCTACATCCTGAAACAAGAAATATGCATAATAGCATATAGCTAAGAAAGAGGTGGTAGAAAGAGAGGTCACGATCACAACTACTCTAGGTCTGTCCAGGCCAGGAGGGTGGGATCGAAGAAGGAGAGAAGAAGACAACTAACATGGAACGTTATGGTAAGAACATAACAGCTATATGTTAAGTTGTCTATCACGCCTTCATCCTTGCTGGATGGGACCGTCCCTAGCACCTTGTCCCGGTGGCCTAACGGAACAGACTCCTGAGAACAGTGGAACCAAAATTAGCTCTATGCCTAGAAGCTAAATCCAACTTATAATGGGAAATAAAAGTGTGAGGAGTAGCCCAAGTAGCCGCTGCACAGATGGTGTCAATAGGCAGTCTGTCTTGAAGGCTAGAGAAGTAGCCAAAGCTCTGGTGGAATGGGCTTTAGGCTTATTAGGCAGTTTTTTGTGTCTAATCTCATAAACAAGGGTAATCAGAGATGTTAGCCATCTGGATAAAGATACCTTTGAAACTGGAAGTCCCTTTCTGCTTTCCGCAAAGGAGACAAACAGCTGATCAGATTTTCTGAATTGTTTCGTCCTGTCCAAGTAGTACCTTAATTGACGATGAACATCCAGACAGTGTAATTTTGTTCAGACCTATTTGAATACTCGGAAAAAGACAGGGAGGTCAATGCACTGGTTTAGATTTGATGTTGAAACCACCTTAGGCAAAAAGGATGGGTTAGTTCGTAAGGAAACTCTGTCCTTATGGAACACAAGGTAAGGAGAACGACAACTGAGTGCTTGAAGTTCTGAAATTCTTCTAGCTGATGTGATAGCCACCAGAAAGAGAGTTTTCCATGATAATAACTTCAAGGAACATGAAGCTGCAGGTTCGAAGGGGAAAGAATCAACGAAGCAAGAACTAAATTTAGGTCCCAAGGAGAAGGAGGATTTCTTACAGGAGGTCTGAGCAGAAAAACTCCTTTCAAAAAGGCTTTGCAGAGTTTGTGGGACATTAGATTCAGAAATACCCACATGGAAATTAGAAATAGCTGCCAATTGAACCTTAAGAGTAGATGGAGATGAACCTGCATGGAAGAGTTCAGCCAGAAAATCGAGGACTAGTTGGATGGAAGCGTGAAAGGATCTACGCCCTTTCCTTGTGCCCAATATGAAAATCGTACTCAAATAAATCTTTCGAGTGGAAGATTTATGGGAAGCTATCAAAATATCTCTAACAGAGTGAGATAATTGAGGAAGCCTGGCTACGGTTGGAAGGGGAGGAACCAAGCAGTCAGGTTCAGAGAGGGAGGGAGCGATGAAACTGACCCGACTGATGGATCAAAAGATCTGGAACTAGGTCCAGATTCCACGGTCGCTCAAAAGAAATCGATGCAGAAAGGGAACCACACTTGTCGAGGCCAGTAAGGAGCAATGAGGATCAATGAGGCCTTCTGAGCGATAGCTTGTATTACTTGAGAGATCAGTGGGAAAGGAGGAAATGCATACAGAAGTCCCGGGCCAAACTTGGACTAGCGTCCCTGCTGGGTTGGCCTGGTAAAGGAAATAGAGTGAAGTATTCTCTGCACTTGCTGTTTTGGGGAGTAGCAAAAGATCGCAGCAAGGTTGACCCCACTTGAGAAATATCTCTCACTACAGAGTCTTTCAGAGACCACTCGTGAGGCATGAGTATAGCTCTGCTCAACTTGTCCGCAATGTGATTGACTTCCGGGATGTGCTGCTATCAGAAAACGCTGAGAAGAAATCGCCCATTGCCACAGTCTGAGTGCTTCTCGACACAGGGGTATGATCTGGTTCCGCCTTGTTTGTTGATGTACCACACTACAGACATATTGTCTGTCTGGATTGCAATCGCTCCCAAGGGAAGAGAGTGTTGAAGGGCTTGCAACGCTAAAAGCACTGCTCTCATCTCCAGAACATTTATGTGCAAGTGGCATTCGCTTGGTTGCCATGTGCCCTGGACTGTCCTGCCCTGATAATGCCCCCACCCGATCAGGGAGGCATCCGTTGTCAGAGTAGCAACCGGAGGAGGTGGAACAAATGGTCTCCCCAACAGGAGCTGGGGAAGACATCCACCACATGAGATGCTTTTGCACGCCGCGTGATCATAATGGTGTGAGACATTGGAAGTTCCTGGTATGACCATTGAGAAAAGAGCATCCACTGAAGGATCCGCATGTGGTATCTGGCCAATGGAAGGAGGGTATGGCTGCCATGATTCCCAACACCTTTAGAACTAACCTGGCTTTGGCTCTGTTGTTGTTGAGAAGTAGTGATACCAATTTTTGAATGTCTGATATCCTTTGGTTCGTTAGTGTTGCAGACATGTTTACAGTATCTAATTTGCCTATGTAGGTAATAGTACCGACAAGGCCAAAACAGACTTTTCGCAATTTATTGAGATACCCAGTTTTGACAGCGAAAAGTGTAATCTCTGGCCATCAGAAGGAGATGCTTGGTGGGAGCTGTGAGGAGCCAGTCGTCCAAATATGGAAACACCTGGAATCCTTGTCGCCTCAGGTGAGAAGCTACCACTGCCATGCATTTGGTAAACACCGGGGCAGTGGTGAGACCAAAGGGCAGGGCCCTGAATTGAAAATGACTGGTTCCCAGCCTGAAGCGGAGGAATCTTCTGGAGCGCCTGTCCATTTTATGTGATAGTACGCGTCCTGAAGGTCTATAGAGCACATCCAGTTTCCTTTTCCCAACAGGGGAAGAATGGATTGCAGCGTGACCATCCGAAATCTTGTTTTCTTGACCGATCTGTTCAAGATACTGAGATCCAAAATTGGTCTCCAGTCCCCTGTTTTCTTTGGAACTAAAAAGAACCTTGGGTAGATTCCGGATCCTAGTTGATCTGCTGGCACTGGCTGCATAGTTTGCAAGCAGTTTTGAAATTTCCAAAGCTGCTATATCCCTTTGAGCGGGTGGAACATCTGGAAGGGATTTTTGACTGACTTGGAAAACGAAGAAAGGGAATAGAATAACCTTCGAAATGATGGACTGTACCCATTTGTCTTGTGTCAAGGATAGCCAGGCTTCTGGGTACAGTGACAATCTTCCCGACTGCCTCCGAAGATGGGCAGTCGGGCAACACCTCAGGGATGCTGAAAGGGCTTATCGGAAGAAGTTTCTCGATTGCCCTGGTTCTGCGGACCTCTGCCTCTAGGGCGCTACCATTGTTGTTCCCCTCTGCCTCTGGCGGGAACCGACTCTGTCGTCGGCGGCGAAGTCCCTTGAGACTGTTTACGGAACCACATCTTTCCCCTTCTGGCCTTTGGGGTAAGGCCTAGAAGGAGTGGAAAACGGACTCCGACGGCAGAAAGGGTCTTGCCATCCGTCTCGCACCTAGTCAGGGTTTCTTTCACTTGTGGACCAAAAAGGATGATCCATCAAAAGGGAGTTTGTGAAAGACGCTTGAAAGGTTCCGTAATTGCATAGCCGCATCCAGGCGTGCCCTACGTAAGGCTACCCTGTTCCAGCGGCTCTACTCGCTCCATCGGCCGCATAAGAGAGGAGGCGCATGGAGGAGTTGGAAATAGAATTAGGATAGCCAGCTGCGTGTTCATTTTTCTTGAAACCCGCAGCTGAAGGGCATTTCACTCGCTTCTTTGATCAAGTCCCTTTGAAGACGAGTGAAATGGCACAGGTAATTCAGCGAACGCATAGTAAATGTCGCTGAGGAGAACATCCGCTTCCACCTATCCATGGACCTAGATTCCTTGTTAGGTGGATGGACAGGCACTGAAGGATCAGCCAGTTCCTTCTTTGTGGGCAGCCACCACCATAGCATCCACAGAGACTCCTTTAGATAAAAATTCTTGTCTGTTGGAGCTGTGATGAATTTGGAGGGTCTCCTGGGAGTGGGGTCCACTGAATCAGGAGCCGCCCATGCCTTTTAGCAACCACCTGCATGAGGGGGTGGGGACACCCAGGAGGTGGAAGGACGAGAGCCAAACGCCTCAAGATACACAGATTCCTCCGAAGGGTTGAGGGCTGGCCACTCTGTTTAAGGATCTCCAGAATGTCTGCAAAAGAGACATCTTCAGAAGGGGAACCCTCAGAATCATCCAGATCTGTGTCGGACGTGATAGACTCAGGTGAGTCAATGTGCTTCCTCTTCCGAGGGCTCTTCTGCCAAATCAGGAGAGGCCTCGGAAGAGGATGAAATCCACAGGGGCTCCTGAGGAGTTGGCTCTCTGCGGTCCGAGATGAGGGAGTGAGTCGACTTACCCTGAGGCAGCATAGAGGGAGGGGCTGACGGAGCCGACTGTGGAGTAGAGCCAGGCTCTAACACACTCCGCATGACCTCGAGCACCCCTGTCAGGCAGAGCCAGAGGTCCCCGCCCGAGGAGCTAAAGACCCCTCGGCACCGACAGTGATGGCTCCGAGGTCGATGTCGGAGCCGAACTCACAAGCACCGAGAGGGAGAGGGGTCGGACAAGGGTCCGATGCCACTCACCCCCGAGCCGAAGTCGATTCCTCCATGGAAGAAAACGGAGCCGACGACGGAGCCGAAGACAATTGTCTCGGCCCGAGGTGACTCTCGGTTCCGACGACCCGCCCGAGCTCAAGAGAGTCAAGGAGGAAGGAGTTGATGGACCGACAGGCACCGACTGATGAGTCGGGCTCTGAAGCATCTGGGCTAGTGCCTCAGACTTGAGTAGTCGACTCACCACCCTCTGAAGGTCATGATCAGACAGCCTCGATGACCTAGAGGAATGAGACCTTTGGCGACAGCAGGGAGAACCTGGAGCCATGAACGGAGCCAAGAGAAGGTGACCTAGACCTCTTTCTGGTTGTCGGCTCAAGATCTTGTCGGAGCCGACATGGGTACTCGATAACCTCAGCCACAGAAACTGTGGACTGAGTCTTATCGGCTCCAGCCGGAGCCGATAAAGGCAAAGGTTGAACAACCTGAGGTCTCGGCTCAGAAGCCGGAGCCGAAGACCTCGATGCCTTGGAGGGCTTCCCTGTTGAGACAGACAGGGAATCCTCAGGCTTCAACAAGCCTCTCAAAATGAGCTTGTTTTTTCTTTCCTGCAGGACCCTGGGGCTGAAGCCATGGCAGACAGCACAGGAGTCCTGCAGGTGCAAAGGCCCCAGACAAGTGTGAGCGTCTGTCAGAGACATTTTCTGACAGCACGCATCACACTTCTTGAATCCGAGACCTTTGTTTAGACATAGCCTAACTGGTGAACACAAACACACACTCAAACACACCAGTTATACCCTGTCAAAAACACAATTATAGTAAAAATATACTAACAATAAGTACAATAAGCAGTAGTACAGTACACAAACACTCCCTAGGGAAGGGAAGGCCCAAGGCCCAAGGGAAGAACTAAAAGTTCTTTTGACAAGAAACGGAAGAAAAAAGGTTCGGGATAGAGTTTAATAAAACTACACTAACTTAGGAATAATTAAACTAAAAGGAAACAAGAGTAACTTTTATAGAAAAAGTTAAAACTTACCAGGAACCGGTAGAAAACCAAGATCTGGGGTAACTCTCGCCTAGCATTGTGGGATATAGGAGCCTCGAGCCGGTGGAACCAACTCTCGAGCTTTAGAGTGAGTCGGAGCCGAGGTCGGCTCCGAACCCATCCAGCAAGAATGAAGGCGAGATAGACAACTTAACATCAGACCTTCTTCTTACCAGATCTACAGACTTACAGAAAGGAACTTTGGCCATTTCAAAGAAGAAAATGAATGTCACTGAAGCATATAGATCAAACATAGTGATTTTGAATACAAGTTTTCTTATACGCCACTTAAGTCATAAACATAGTGATTTCTGCTTTTTTGGGCACATATCTATTCCAACTGTAATTGTTTTCCATATATTATGCAAGTAACCACACACAGCTCAGGAGCTGTTTATTGTTGTACATCACTACTAATACAGAACTGATTGCCATCCTTGGGTTGCCCTCTGAGAAGACTAAGAGAAGATAAAGATAATTCAGCGATCTAATATTATGGTGAGTACCTGATATAACTGTATATCAATGTCTGTGTTACTCACCAACGTACAGCTGGCAATGTGAATATAAAGTGTAAAGATTTGGAGGAGATATGACACAGACATATAAGCATATTCCTTAGGTGAAAATCTGGATTGTTTATCCTTCTTGCATCTCTTCCCCTTGCACTTGTTTCTTATTGTGAATATTTCTCACCATGTACTGAAATATATTACGAATAAGCACATAAAGTGGGCAGACCAAGAGCTCCATTTGGTCTATCTGAGTGGGCAACTAACATCTAATCAGCAAGGAATATCCCCTATTTCTAAAGTCAGGGAGCTGCACAGATATCCAGAGTAACACAATTTACAGGTACAGTATTATGTTACACTGTTTTTTTATGTGCACTGCAAGAAAACATGTTGGACCTTAAGTAATATTGTACAGCTGTACATAGTGATGGGGAATTCATAAAGAAAGCTTAAATCAAGGGTGTGGCCAAGACAGCTAACTGAGAGCAGCAGCTTATGAAACCACTGTGCCAGAAAACTTTTCTCCAACAGTAAATTTAATCAGAATTAGAATCTGGAGATACTTGATAGCTATGTGTAACAGTAAAGATTTATAGCTTGAAGTTCTTCAAAAGCTGTAATTTTCCTGTTAGAATTTCATCTGTTTGATTAAGAAAGAAGAGACTTCAACGTGAGCCACTCAAAAAATAGTACTCAGGATTCTTCTGTTAAAAAAATTATCCAGCCACTAATATCTAGTGCACAGGGTGTATTAATAAAAATGGACACACTGTATATAAAATAGAAAGTTTCAAAGAAGAATGCAGAAAGATGTAATAATTCTTATGAAACAAAAAAGTACACAAATCAACAATACAGAAGAAGCTCTAAATGACCATGAGGGGAGAATAACAGAAGGTGTCTCTCAAATTGAATTCCTTTTAAAACAAAATAACTGGCTTAGAAAGTTGATGATTTAGAAAAATAGACTGAGACAAAGCACTATCAGAATCTATGGATTACCTGAAAAATATGAGGGAGAAAATATAATAAACATCTTAACAACCGGTGGCATAAATTATTAAATTTACCCAAAACTTTACAGTTTGGGATTGCAAGGGCACTCAGATCCTTCAGAACACCTTCAAAGAAGAAAAACTCACAACCATGTTCAATACTGTTAAGTTTATGTCCATCATGGAAAAAATATCAAATATTAAAACTGCATGGTCCATTCCACCTATTAAAACAGGTGAGCATGTAATTAGATTTGACAAAGTAATCAGTAAAAGGAAATCCAGCTTTCCACTGGTTAAAGAACTTAAAAATAATAATATTAAACCTACTTTAGTGTTTTCTGCAAAGATCAAATATTTATTTCTGAAAGAATTAAAGTACTGACTCACTGGAAGAGGCACCTACATTTGTTAGTAAAAATAAAATCCTTAACAACACTGAAGAAATGGATTGAAACACTGCATCCCTCAAGAGGCAGACTGAACTGCATAAATGGAAAACTCCTTCTAAAGTTAAAACTAAAAAAAACAAGTGTCAATTATTTTCTGATTGCAGGACCTTTTTCTAAAACAACAGATTTACCCTCTAAGTAAAGAGTTAATTTAGGACTTTAAGCTTCTAGTCATAGTTAAGTATGTATTCATGTTTTAAACTAAAGCATTTTACATGACATGACATATAATTATTTAGTCTTACTGTATTTATAGTGAAATATTTAATATATTGCTTTCAAACTAAACTTATAAATGCATTTCTAAATGTTAAAGAAATATTTCATGTACAAGAATGACATTAAATTGCAATTAATAGATTTGGTAACTTTAAGCCTATATAAGATACAAATCTTGTTTTATTTTTACTCAGTATGTGCATTATTAAGTTAAATGAATGTCAAATATAGATAATATGCTAATTAGAAGTGTTAAAGTGTTGGTGACTGTGTTTTCTTTGTTTTATAACATATTCCTTTTACAGGTTGCTTGTGAAGCAATTAACACTTAAATGCACTTGAGATCAAAAGTATGATTTAGTTCTGTGGAACTTCTTGATTCTTGCTTAATTTGCTCCCCAATTACTTTTTGAGCAGTTTTAAGAAACTTTGGGTCTGGGACTTAGAAGAGTTCAAAGTTCATCACTGATGTTTGTGAAAGCAGGAAGTGCCTGAATTGCAGTTGTGATTTCGAGAAGAGATTTGAACTTCTTTTCATGTGTACATATGAGAAATCTGTTCAAAATAACATTTGTTTTAAAAAAAAAAAGTCAAAGAAGAAGGTGGTAACTTTGGATCTGACACTTTGATTCTTGACACTCTCAGATCCAATGGCTCTGAAACTACAGGTCAGACTGGAGAAGGAATCACAATCAGTTGAAGTGGTTGGAGGCTTATAGATCGGATGGGAGATGGAGCTGCTAGAACCCCCATCTGGATCTGTGCTCTAAGGAGATTCCTCATCATCCTATACACATCTGCTCTAGAAAGACTTCAGGAGGACCTGACTGAGGATGAGACAACTTTTTAGGAGTCTTTTGTAAAAAGAAAGAGCTCAGCCTAGGAGATGCTGGCTCAGAGAAAAATTGGGACTCCAGATCTAAGGAGATTTAGAAACTATAACTGTTGGATCAGAAGGTGTTGGATTCAACACTTTTTAAACTTTATGTGGCTTTGAGACTGGAGCATCTATGAGGCCATTCAGGAGAGCACTTTCTATGCTCCCTGGGCTCTGAAGATTTCTGCTTTTTAGAGGGGGTTGAGCTAAACAATAACCCAGATAGCAAGATCTAAGAAATATTTTTTTATAAAATTCAAATTGAAAGAAAGGTTACCAACAATAGTAACAAACATACCTTAGAAAGTAAGGTAAAGAAAGACTAATACCAACTATGGTAAACAGAGGATACTTTTAAAAGGTAAAGAAAAATGATTAGAAAGCTACTAGAAGGAGTGGAGAGGAAGGGTTATCTAAACAAGTGATATACTAAAAGGAAATAAAGATAAATTATAGTCTTTTTACTCACAAATCCTATAAAAGGCAAACCTGACTGAATCGTTAGAGCATCAAATGAGATCTGAGGTAATTTAGCAGTAAGGAACATTAGGGGTAAATGGAGAAGCTTGAAAGTTGGATCCAAGAATCTAAAGAAAATGGCTGAGTTGGATCTGAGACCCATTTGTTGAGGAATGAATGAAAATTACATCAGATATGCAAGTTATATAAAATAAGACCGAATGTCAGTGGGCAAACAAAACAGAATATATTTGAATAGCAAACTGCAAATAAGGAAGGCATATATTACATATGCCTGCATATGACAGAAATGTAAATGTATAAGATCTCGTAAAATTTTCACAGAAAAATACATAAATATTCAAAAATATCCTAAAACTGAAATATGGTTACATAAACTTTAAAGCTTTTTGTATATTATATGTCGTTAAATTCACTACGATTAGCCAAAAATAACTTATTTCATAAGTCAGAGCTGAAATTTAACTGCTTTATTGCTGAGTCAGTTCTTTCATTTTGATAGCAAGTAGAATTGATTTTCTAAAAGATGCTTCTGGGAGAGGCGAATGTGGTTTGAAAAGAGCATTATGTAACTGCTAAACACAATATATGCTGCAGTGATTTTTGACTCTATTGAGCAGCAAGATAATCCTTTATACCAAGCAATGTATATGTTTTTATGAATTTAATGAGCCAAACCATTTTTAGATATTTTCATATTTGTCATATTAAGGGTGTTATACTAATTTAAGGTACAGACACATATTTCTAAAATTAATTCAGAGTCTTTGTTAGAGTTATAAAATATGTATGCATTTTTCAGTGTGATAAATCTATGTATTTATTTTCCTATTGTATAATAGTTTGGTAAGCTCAGAATGCCTGTGTAAGTTCACAGATAACTTTATATTTTCATGTCTCACTCTATTCTACATATGTATTTAATAATGGGGAAATAGTTTTTAATGACAAAATATACAACTAAGTTAGTAGTCTCAAATTTTCAACTTACATATTATATTATTTGTAAATCACTGTAGCTTTTCATTAATTTTTATTAACTTTTAGGTCTAGGTTGATAGAAAGTTTAGTAGTTTGCCTATTTAACAGACAAAATAGGTACTTCAGTATCCATAGTGGGTTGTTTCATTGGTATATGCATACACACACACACACACACATATATATATGGGTTCACTTCAATTCACTGAAATTCATTTCACTGAAACTTCATTTCACTGACAACTATTATTACAAAGTAAATGGAATATGCCCCCTTCCCCACTGTAGTGTGACCCTGGAGTTAGAATATATAGTTAGGGGGGTGTGGGGGGTGCAGCCCCCCAGTTCATTTCATATGATATTCTTACGTTTTGATATAATATTGCTTAGTAAAAGAAAAGTAAGTGGGGGGCTGCACCCCCCACACCCCCGATGTGGGGGGCTCTGCCCCCCACCCCCCCCTAACTATATATTCTAACTCCAGGGTCGCACTACAGTGGGGAAGGGGGAATATTCCATTTTATTGCTAATAATAGTTGTCAGTGAAATGAACTTTCAGTGAAATGAATTTCAGTGAAATGGTGTCAGTGAAATGAAAGTCAGTGAATTGAAAGTTCAGTGAATTGAAGTGAACCCATATATATATATATATATATATATATATATATATATATATATGGTTATAGTTGTAGATTTGTTTTTGTTACTTTAGAATTTTAGTAGTGATTTTGTAGAAAAGAAAAGTTTCAAAAAATGCAGAAAGTTAAGATAGTGGAGGAATACATTAGAGTTTTATATGCAACAAATATGGTGAATAAATGTACCATATTAACTCTTGGTAAAAGAAATCTCAAATACATGGTATGGATAGTTTTAATCTATTGTCTATTAATGTAAATGGATTAAATAATGGCAACAAAAGGAAATCATTAATGAAGTATTTAAAATACAATAGAGGACACTTCATACTCTTGCAAGAGACTCACTTGATCGATAAAGATATGCAATATCTAAATAGCTAAGGATGCAAAATATTACCATCTGCTTCTTTTAACAAAAAGGCAAGAGGCACTGCTATACTTTGGAGAAAATCTACTGTAATGTCCAGGGTCATGGAATCAATTAATGATTCTACAGGAATGTATACATTTGTAGTAATTAAATATAACAGCAAATTCTGTACACTAGTAATTTTTATTTGATCCCTGGAACAGAATTAAGAGTGGCTAAAGATCACTTAAACTTGTTACAAAATCACTGGAAGGGTTAACTTTAGCTGGATATTTTTAACTGCATATCTAGTATAGAAGATACAAGCAAACAGAAAGAACGCTAAATTCTAGCATCAGCTAAAGGACTAAACAGATGGATTAGTAATAATAATCTTGCTGATTTAATAGTAAAAGCAGAAAACTAAGTCATCATTTTTCACCCATTATTCTTATGCTCATGGGATGTAAACTGGAATGGACAGGATTTATGCGTCCACAGATTTACTTAATAAAGTTATTTTTAAACTATTTATTGTCATTTATCTGATCACAGTGCATTAAATATTAACATATCAATTTATTCAAGGAAATTTCAGATTATTTACAGAACTCAAGTATATATATGATGAAATTAAAAGAATTGAGAATTTTCTATCTATGAATGATGATGATCAGGTAAGCTTGAGACTGAGCAGGTTTGGATGAATCAGTCCCTGAGGATGAGATAACAGGTCCTGGGAATGATCCAGAATCCACGGGCTATGAATCAGATGAGGCCATAGAAACGGGAACCAGACTTGACATGGCCAGTAGGGGGGTAATGAGGATCACTTTGCTTCTCAACCTTTGAGCTTTCTGGAGAAATTCTGGGATGAGGGGGAATGGGGGAAAGGCATACATAAGACCCGGGAGCCAATCATGCATTAGAGCGTCCCTCTGTGGTTCCCCCTTGTTTTATCATGAAGGTATGTACTTCCCTGTCTGTCTTAAATTGTTGCAGCTATTATAAAGACAATCAGTTACTCAGAAATCACTGACATTATCTGTTACACAGAAATCGCTAAACACATTTCCCAAAAATAACATTTATTAACATTTAAGTACATATGGTAAACTATAGTAATCACCCTCAAAATATGATATATATATATATATACACACACACACACTAAAATATATAGCTAGTGGCTTTTCTTTCAAAAAGAAATCTAGAAGGAAGTAAGCATGATAATGTGAAAAACAAAGTTGTGTGAATCAACTGGTTATTTCTTTTTCCCTTTGCTGCTTCCTGTTTTCTTCCTGGGTATAGGGCTGGGCTCCAAGGGGCTAATATTAGCCATCAGCTGTTCCTCATTCAGCTTCAACCTTTCCTCGAGGGACTGGCGTATCTGGGCAACTTCCTCATTGACCTGTGACCTGATGAAGGCTCTCAAAGCTGCCTTGGGGTCTACATTCCACAAGAGAAAAATATATAAATGACAATGAGAGCTTCAACATTATCTAACTGCTTCTTCACTTTACATTTTGCTTTAACATTGACCTGCTTGCTATGAAACAGTGAAATAACCTACTTAATCACCTTTGACATTTCACTCAGCAGTATGCACTTAATGAAAATACTAGTTTTTAATGCTGTACATAGCATGTGTTCAGAGAGAGACGCTTTTAACTGCTTATTGCAACAACAGTAAAAAGTGTAGTGTTTGTTGTGCACAGGCATGCAGCTCATTAAAGGAAGTGTTGTCATAATGATAATGCAGTTTGTGGTTGTGGTGGTTAAACTGTCTGACAATGCTTTTCTGTACTTTTTTTGTCCATTGCAACATTCTTTTTAACACCTTTATTAAATTATCGCTTAAGACATAGGCACATGTACAGTAATACTAAATAAAACAAACCACATTAATATTTTTCATTTTCATGCATTATATGTGTATGTTTTCTTTCTTTATAACAATTACCAGCAACTCCAACATTGCACAAATTGCTCATTTCCTGCCTTCCTTTAAACCCCCTCTTTCTTCTGAACATTATTCTGCATGTATTGTTCCCACAAATTTCACTTATTTTGATGTAATTTGCTCCATCCCTTTTCTAATGATTCCACCTCCAGTTCTTTTATCTCCTTTATGATATTTAGTACTTAAGTTACAATTGATTTAGATTTTAATTTTGATTTCTATCTTCTAGTAATTGCATTTTTTTGTCAGTCAATAGCATTAAACTCTGGCCTTACTCAGATTTTATATCCCAGCCTAAAAGAATCCTTCCTTCCTAGCATTTCTGACAATCTGACAAAGGACCCTGCAGAGAATATTGAAATTCTGGCAACTTGTTACATCCAAAAAATGTTCCCAATTACCCTTTTAGTATTTGCTATCTACTTGAGGAAGATTTCTCTAAAGTCTACTTAGGGTATAAAATACCTAAGCAAATATGTCCATGCAAAAATCCTAAACTTTCTAGCCTTTGTTGCATACTTGGGAGGCATACATATGTCCTCCTGTTCATTTGCATATTGGCTTTCCAGTCTTTTCTAACATCTTCTGATTGGATCTTAAAGTTAATTAAGCATTTTATGTACCCTCTTAATTATCTGGACTTCTTCCATAAACCCAGGTTTAAACATCTTTCATACTTCATCCCTATCAGCTTTTATACTGGGACTCTGAAATTCAACTTTTTTAACTTGTTTGTTTAGATCTATTTTCTCTCCAGGTACAGTTTATATGCTGGAATGACTTAAATTGATTTTACCAGGCAGCTCAGAATATGTCCTTATTTGTGAATACAAATTCTTTCACTTCCCATTTCTGAGACATTGATAATGTCTCCCCAATTTTGACTTCATGAGATGATGTTGGAGGCCTAATTTCTTCTACAAACATAATGTACTACAGAAATTTCATCAGGGGGGTTCTGTCAGTGGTTTCAAAACATATATGTGATGCAAGTATTTTGTCTCCTTTTCCCATCTATGTCATCTTATAATTCACTTCATTTACTTTGTATTTTACTTCAGCAGGGCTTTACCACTTTGTAGGGGACTAGTTTTTTTGCAGTGGGTTAATATACCTTATTTCCTGCTTAGAACTCTCTCTCAGATGGGCATTTCTGTTATATTTTCTCTATTGTGCCTTATGTGCTGTCTTCATATATTTGCTCACTATTGGCATTACAGTTCTTAACATAGCTTGTAGGTTTAAAAAAAATACCTTGCTATTCTTTAAAAGACAGTGTTTTCTTCCTCTCTTATATCTCTTACTGTACCTGGCAAGCCTCTTGGATGTCTGCCATACAGCAATTAAAATGGTGTTACCCATGTTGAGAGTTGATCTTTTACAGCAAAGAAAAAAATATAACATTAGTTGATCTCAGATGTTCCCACCTATCCTTATAGCCATTCAAAAGTAGACTTCAGACTTTTAAGCTTTCAACTATCCCATCTGTTTTAGGGTGGTATATAGATATCCTTAATTGTTTCACTTTAAGGAACTTGGAAAGTGCCTTGCTCAGTAAGAATTTTCTCAGGAGTTCTTACCTTAGAAAACGTTGGACTTTTCATTAACTCTTCACATGCGTACTACCTCAAGGAATGTTTTATTGCACAAATCAGTAATTACCAGGACATACAGATGGCCATTATTCAGTTTTACAGTTGGATCCACAATGCCTATTAATGTACATTCAAAAGTGACATCTACAATAGGCAAAGATATTAGAGGATTCTTACATCCTGGGTTGGGTGATGTCCTTCAACATTCAGTGCAGGCAGAAAAAAAGGTTCTCTATGTCCTTCATAATACCATGCCAAAAAAATCTAGAATTTGCTTTATCCTTTCCTAAATGACCACCTACAATGTGGCTGTGTGCTAAATTCATTGCAAGGTATTCTAAAAGGTTTGAAGTTAATAACTGGCTTAGAGTCTGTTCCCTTTCTCTGATTGTCATATACAGCAGGTCATTTCTTATCTCAAATAAGGGGTATGTAGTGAGACTGTTCTGTTCTTTTCATTCCCCATCTTCTCTCTGTATATTTTCTCTAGTTATACTTAGGCTATTGTCCCATTGAGTTTTCTTGAAACTTTTATGACTTATTTTGAAGTCCACCAAGTCAGTATTTTCCTCTGTACTCTGAAGTAAAGTGGAGGCCATAACATCTCCTACAAATACAGGTGCAGACTTTTCCCCTTTATCTAGTTAATCTGCTGTTGAAGGGTATCTCATGGTTTTTTTTTTTTCAGTAGGTATCCCTTAAGCTTCTTTAGGGGTGGTTTTACCTGCCCTTCCCTTAAGGTCAGCTTTAATTTCTGGCTTGCTCTCTGCCTTAGCATAGCATACAAAAGCTTAGGATTGTTCAGGTACTTATTTTTCATTCCTTTCATTATGAGACCTACCTGGCACTTCCTCTGTTTCTGCTCCTATTTCATTTAGTGTACTCAGAGGCCTTTTCTTGTCAAGTCTTTCTGATGACCTTTTTCCGTATTGTAAAAGGGGTCTTTTGAAAGACTCACTAGTAGCAGTTTTATCTAACTTTTCCACCCAGAGCCAAACCACACTTCTTTTTGTGTCTTCTAACCCTGCATTGTTTCTATTTTTGAGGCTAAGTACTTCTGGCAATATATCTGCCTCAACTTTTTCCCATAGCTTCCATGGTTCTTTAAGCTGGAGAAAATCTTGATTATCGATTACTTCATTTGATGAATTAGGCACCAGAGCTACAGGATGTAACTTTTCCCAAGACAGTCTGAATTTTTACGTGTGCTATAAGATATTCTCTCCTGTCTCCATGTAGATATATCACTTCAGTTTTCTACTTATAGTAGTTTTATGCTTGCAAATATATTTTGCTTTAACCAGTGTAATCATACTCCCTGAATCCAAGAATACTAATAATTCTTTCCTTTCTACTACAGTAGTACATTTCATACATTTTGTGCTAGAATAATGTTAGAAGGCAGATTTGGCATTTCTAAAATGTAACAATTTGGCATTACCATACCCCATTAGTATATTCTCAGGTTCATTTTGTTTAACAGGCTGTTGACTAGTATTAACACTTTTCTACAGGTACAGGCATAGTATTACTGCCATCGAATGCATACTATTTAGTCATCTGTTCTCTTCTATTGCATTTAAAGCCACTTGGTTCAAATGATAAGTTTTTCTTAGTTACAAGTGAAGAAGCATTCTTATTATGCGTATTACTTGCCCTTTAGGCATGCAAATCTGATCTAAAATCTAAACATTTTTAGTAACAAATACTGTAATGCATGGACTCATTTTCCAGAAAACTTTGGGTCATTCTAGGTTACCCATTTTTTAAGTTACTAGGGAGTGCCCTCTTTTATTTATCTACAGCCAACATTTCAAAAGTTTCAATTATAAATATTATATACGGTTCTAGACAGTTTCACAATATTTAGTAAATCAGCCATTTGCTGTCTTACGAGTCTGACAATACAGAACACCCATTTATGAAATTTGGGAGACTGCTTCAAGAGATGCTCCACTTCTTGATAAAATCTTGTCTCAGTTCTTGGTAGTTCTGTGCATCAGTGTTTTCCTGATCCACTTAAGTTTTCAGTACCTCTCTAATTATGTGCGCTGATAGAATTCTGGCCCATTCCTCCTGGGGCCAGTTCTCCCTAACTGCAAACATTTCAAAAGTGACTAAGTAAGCTTTCATATCCGCTGGTTCTGCGGTAGCGTTGTCGCCTCACAGTAAGACAGTGTCCTGTTCGATTCTCAGCTAGAGCATCTTCTGTGTGGAGACATGCGTGAATGGGCGTACCTTCGCTGAAGGTTGTGCGTCAGTGCTGGCAACTCAACAAGTAAAAATCTACTGCCAATCATTAGCAGACCGGAGTTCTGCTGTGGCGACCCCTAACTGGGAAAAGCCGAAAGACACAACAACAATATATATAAAACATATAAAACATATATTATATGTAATATATATATATATATATATAAAACATATATCTATATATATATATATATATATATATAGATATATAAAACATATATATATATATATATATAAAATATAAAATGTATATATATATATATATATATATATATATATGTATAAAACATATATATAAAAATATAAAACATATGTATATATATATATATATATATATATATATAAAACATATATATATATATATATATATATATACACACATACATATATAAAACATATATATATATATATATATATACACATATATATATATATATATATGTATGTGTGTGTCTATGGATCTAGGACTAATGCTCGATTCCAATAAGAACATTCCTTCTGCACCTGGTAATACCTTTGCAGAAGTGCTAAGTCAAAACAATGATAAATCTAATACCCCTTTTCGGAAAGAGGGTTACCAATTGAGAAAGACTACAAAATGGTTCAACACAACACAACAAAAGGGAAAGAGAAAAGGGAGAAACAGATAGAAGCACTGGACTTTTCATCTTATGAAATGTTTTCTATCAGTATTGTTAATTTAAGTTGTTTTTCACTTTCATCTGTGACCAGTGAAGTGTTGAGGAAGGGTTTTTCTTTTATTCCGAAAAATAAGGTAAAATTGGACAAACTTTTAGTAGATTTTAGATTGTATTTGAGGAAGTTAAATCTAAAATACATTATGAATAATGTTGGGAATAACTACACTACACAACATGATTCAATGCCTAGTAGACCAAGTACGTTTAATCCACCTTTATTGAATACACTACAGGTGTTTCAGAATGTATGTGAAAGGCAGTTTAGGGAATTAAATCCATCAGGGGCACATGACAATTTGAGTAAAGAAGAGTCTGAAGCTTTGGAACAGCTGGCTAATAACCCTAATTTAAGGGTAATGAGAGCCGATAAGGGTGGCAAAATCATTATAATGGACAACTCTGACTATGAAAAAGCTATTGATTTACTTCTAAATGACAAAACTAATTATTGTAAAGTGTCATTGGAGTTAGTTAAATCAAGTTTTAGAAACATAGATGGAATGTTATTTGATATGTTTTGTCAGGGTGAGATTAATCAGACTGATTACAATTTCTTAACAGTAGAAAACCCAAACATGGCAAACTTTTTTGGATCCCCAAAATACAAAATACAGAAGAAGGATTATCATTTAGACCCATTGTATCTGCTAGAAAAACAAAAACAGAAAACATTTCGGTATGGTTAGATCATATTCTTAATCCCATAGCACAGAAGTCCGATTATTATAAGAGACTCTTGGCATTTGTTAGAAATTTTACACAATATTGAAATTACAAGTGAGAAGGCAGTTTTTGCAACTTTGGATGTGAAGAGTCTTTACACATCCATTAACCAGGAGGAGGGGTTAGAGTATTTGAGAGAATATCTCTCCACTAATACTGACCTTCGAGGAGAAAGAGTCAATACATTATGTGCTTTAATGGGAATTGTATTAGATTTAACAAGAATTTATACAAACAAGTTTCCGGAGTGGCCATGGGGTCAAGGGTTGCACCAGCTTTTGCCAATATTGTGATGGCCAACTGGGAACGAAATCATTTGAAAACACACCAAAGTTTTCCAAAAATAATATTCTATTGCAGATACATAGATGACCTGTTTTTCATCTGGGATGGAGAGAAAAGTGAGTTTGAAAACATGGTGGATGATTTAAATAAGACCACTAATTTTCTATTTTTCAAAATGGGTGGTTTTGGTAAGCAAATTAACTTTTTAGACCTTACCCTTAAAAGAGAAGGTTTGGAAGGCAAGATACAAAGTAAAATCTACAGGAAGTCCTGTTTTGTTAATCAATACTTGCACAAAGACAGTCTTCACCCAGAGCATATGAAGAAGGGGGTCATCAAAGGGCAAATGATAAGGTTGAGTAGACTCACATCTGAAGATGGGGTTTACGAAGAAGAATTAACACTACTTAGATAGATGTTTATACAAAGAGGTTATGAAAACAGTTGGTTAGTAAAGTTAGAGGAAGAAGTGACTAGACTAAGAAAGGGGGTGGCTAGGCCAATATTGGCATCAAATGATGTTACAGTAGGGGCCCCTAACATTGTCAAAAGAGAAGTAGCCACCATCAAAGAAGATTTCAAAAGTGCTTTTCCATTACCTATAACAGATGAAATGTGGTCAATAAAAAGCACAATAGAAAGGAACTGGAACATCATTTTGGGTAATAAGGATTTGTCGAACATTTTGGGTAGATCTCCTAGATTTATGTACAAAATGGTTACAAATATTAAACTAATTCTAGAGAGATCAAATAATTCAAAATATTCTAAAGGAGTGGTTGTTAATAAAAAGGGAACTTATGGATGCAGTAATTGCAAACAATGTAGGTTCATTAGCAACGCTTCTTTCTTTAAAATTAAACATCTTGGCAGAACCTTATGGGCTTCCAAGTACTACAATTGTAACAGCCAATTTGTGGTTTATTTGGCGAGCTGTTCTACATGCCAATGTTATTATATTGGAAAGACCAAGAGAGTTTTGAAACGTAGAATATACGAGCACGTATTGGCAATTAAAAAAAAAGATAAAAACAATGCTTTAGCCAGACATGCCCTAGAATGTGAAAATTTCAAAAAGGTTGAATTTTCTATTTTAGATAGGGAGTGTTTGTAGGTGACTCAAATAATAAATTGGAACAAAGAGAAGCACTGTGGCAACTTCTGCTATGGGCAGACCATCCACCTGGTCTAAATGAGATGGTTAACTTAAAATGTTTTTTGGTGGATAGATAGATCTAATTAGAATAACTTCAGTCAAATACAGTTTTTACTAAATTAGTAAGTATTATGTATTTTTCTTACAGGCATTTATAAGATTCTGTTTGTTCTATTTTGTAAATGAAGTTTTGGACTGTGATGATGGTGGTGAACAGTACACAACACACAACAAGTAATTATACAAAGATTCATTAATTAATATTAACATTCATAAGGATATAGTTGGGTGAATTTTCACAAATTCATTACAAATAAACACATATTCATTACACAGATTTTATCAGAAACGTTGATTTTTCAAAAAAACATCATAGGAGAGAATATAGCATACAATCCATTCAAGTAATAATCCAAGCTCCGTTGTAGAGGATTAATCCAAAAGACGATGTAGTAAGAAACTGATTTATTAAACGCGTACAGGTTAGCGCTTTCACAAATGCTTCATCAGACCGTTATGGAGAGATTCTTTCCGTGGTTACCCCATAGCTCTTTTCCTATACGTTTTGTGACTTTTCACATTACATTGTTTGTTTGTGAAAGACTGTAAGTAGTCTTAAATGCTTTGCATTAAATGCAATGTTCAAATGCTTGTGTCATTTGTTTACTGTGTACACTTTCAGATTCATAGGTTAAATCGTGTGTACTAGGCTAACAATCACAGGGGGCTTTTTAAGCCAAGCCATGCATCCCAACTTATCTTACATTTAGTAACCTCAAGCTATTCTAGGGGATATATGTAGGTCGGGGCTTTGTGGTCAGATATTTACAGACTGCCTCTCTCTCTATTAGGGACATAGATGTTAGACCATGAGTGAATTTCTGATTCTCCATTCACTGGTACAAATTACACTTGGATTAGGGAAGACCTCTTTTTCACATAAATGGGAAACCTTTTCCAGAGGAATGGTATTCCCTGAGACACATACCCATCCCTCCAACATGTCACCTGTTCCAGAGGAGTGTATTCCATGAGACACATACCCTTCCCTCCAACATGTCGCCTGTTCCAGAGGAGTGGTATTCCCAGAGATACATACCCATCCCTCTAACATGTCACTTCTTCCAGAGGAGTGTATTCCATGAGACACATACCCATCCCTCCAACATGTTGCCTGTTTCAGAGGAGCAGTATTCCCTGAAACACATACCTATCCCTCCAGCATGTGCTAAATGTGTCTCAAGCAAGGTTTACGTACCTTGATCCGGTGATTCAGATGCTATTTGTTTTGCTTTAGGCTGGAAACCCCAACCTGAGCCTGAAAATGGTCCTGGGGATCAGTGGTTTACCCTAGTGAAAAATATATACATAAATAACAATATATACAAAATACAATGCCTTTATGATGCAGGTAATGCAACTATACATATGTACATATATTTATATCTGTATCTATGTCTATGTAGACAGAAGTGCATCACAACAATCCTTCCTTTCTGAGAGCATCAAAGGAGACAGTACAATTACCCATTAATGACGTACAAGCATTCCAGCTCATTGCTTTCAGAATGCGTAACTTACTTCCACTGATTTTTATAAGTCTTTATTAACGCATTCAGGCAAATAAAGCCAGAATTCAACAGCTGTAGATATAACATGATTTGTCCTTTTTTAGGCTTGTCAGTTAAATACTATTGGAGAATCTAGCTATTCTTTGATACACT